>NC_069499.1:251229187-251384187 GCF_027579735.1 Bombina bombina | reverse complement strand
AGTCAGAAGTTTATTGTCTTCCCTGCATGATCCGGTTCATCTCTACAGAACTCAGGGGTCTTCAAAACTTGTTTTGAGGGAGGTAATCACTCACAGCAGAGCTGTGAGATTGTAGTTGACTGTGATAAAAAAAAAAAAGTTTATTTCTGTATTTTTTTTTTTTTTTTTCTGCTATCAGGGTTAGTTATCCTTTGCTAATGGGAGCAATCCTTTGCTAAAATTGTGTTTTTTACAAAGATTTGATGCTATAACTTTTCAGTTTATTAATTTTCAACTGTCATAACTTTTTCTGTGCTTCTTATAGGCACAGTACGTTTTCATATTCTAGTAAATTACTTGAAAAGTATTTCCAATTTGCTAGTTTATTTGCTAGTGTGTTAAACATGTCTGATTCAGAGGAAGATATCTGTGCTATATGTGCTAAAGCCAAAGTGGAGCCTAATAGAAATTTATGTACTAACTGTATTGATGCTACTTTAAATAAAAGTCAATCTGTACAAATTGAACATATTTCACCAAACAACGAGGGGAGAGTTATGCCGACTAACTCGCCTCACGTGTCAGTACCTGCATCTCCCGCTCGGGAGGTGCGTGATATTGTAGCGCCGAGTACATCTGGGCGGCCATTACAAATCACATTACAGGATATGGCTACTGTTATGACTGAAGTTTTGGCTAAATTACCAGAACTAAGAGGTAAGCGTGATCACTCTGGGGTGAGAACAGAGTGCGCTGATAATATTAGGGCCATGTCAGACACTGCGTCACAATTTGCAGAACATGAGGACGGAGAGCTTCATTCTGCGGGTGACGGTTCTGATCCAAACAAACTGGATTCAGATATTTCAAATTTCTCCAACATAGGTGTGTCCGGTCCACGGCGTCATCCTTACTTGTGGGATATTCTCTTCCCCAACAGGAAATGGCAAAGAGCCCAGCAAAGCTGGTCACATGATCCCTCCTAGGCTCCGCCTACCCCAGTCATTCTCTTTGCCGTTGTACAGGCAACATCTCCACGGAGATGGCTTAGAGTTTTTTAGTGTTTAACTGTAGTTTTTATTATTCAATCAAGAGTTTGTTATTTTGAAATAGTGCTGGTATGTACTATTTACTCAGAAACAGAAAAGAGATGAAGATTTCTGTTTGTATGAGGAAAATGATTTTAGCAACCGTTACTAAAATCCATGGCTGTTCCACACAGGACTGTTGAGAGGAATTAACTTCAGTTGGGGGAACAGTGAGCAGTCTCTTGCTGCTTGAGGTATGACACATTCTAACAAGACGATGTAATGCTGGAAGCTGTCATTTTCCCTATGGGATCCGGTAAGCCATGTTTATTAAGATAGTAAATAAGGGCTTCACAAGGGCTTATTAAGACTGTAGACTTTTTCTGGGCTAAATCGATTCATTATTAACACATATTTAGCCTTGAGGAATCATTTAATCTGGGTATTTTGATAAGATTATATCGGCAGGCACTGTTTTAGACACCTTATTCTTAGGGGCTTTCCCAAATCATAGGCAGAGCCTCATTTTCGCGCCGGTGTTGCGCACTTGTTTTTGAGAGGCATGACATGCAGTCGCATGTGTGAGGAGCTCTGATACATAGAAAAGACTTTCTGAAGGCGTCATTTGGTATCGTATTCCCCTTTGGGCTTGGTTGGGTCTCAGCAAAGCAGATACCAGGGACTGTAAAGGGGTTAAAGTTAAAAACGGCTCCGGTTCCGTTATTTTAAGGGTTAAAGCTTCCAAATTTGGTGTGCAATACTTTTAAGGCTTTAAGACACTGTGGTGAAATTTTGGTGAATTTTGAACAATTCCTTCATATTTTTTCGCAATTGCAGTAATAAAGTGTGTTCAGTTTAAAATTTAAAGTGACAGTAACGGTTTTATTTTAAAACGTTTTTTGTACTTTGTTATCAAGTTTATGCCTGTTTAACATGTCTGAACTACCAGATAGACTGTGTTCTGAATGTGGGGAAGCCAGAGTTCCTTCTCATTTAAATAAATGTGATTTATGTGACAATGACAATGATGCCCAAGATGATTCCTCAAGTGAGGGGAGTAAGCATGGTACTGCATCATTCCCTCCTTCGTCTACACGAGTCTTGCCCACTCAGGAGGCCCCTAGTACATCTAGCGCGCCAATTCTCCTTACTATGCAACAATTAACGGCTGTAATGGATAATTCTGTCAAAAACATTTTAGCCAAGATGCACACTTATCAGCGTAAGCGCGACTGCTCTGTTTTAGATACTGAAGAGCATGACGACGCTGATAATAATGGTTCTGAAGGGCCCCTAAACCAGTCTGATGGGGCCAGGGAGGTTTTGTCTGAGGGAGAAATTACTGATTCAGGGAACATTTCTCAACAAGCTGAACCTGATGTGATTACGTTTAAATTTAAGTTGGAACATCTCCGCATTCTGCTTAAGGAGGTATTATCCACTCTGGATGATTGTGACAAGTTGGTCATCCCAGAGAAACTATGTAAAATGGACAAGTTCCTAGAGGTCCCGGGGCTCCCAGAAGCTTTTCCTATACCCAAGCGGGTGGCGGACATTGTAAATAAAGAATGGGAAAGGCCCGGTATTCCTTTCGTCCCTCCCCCCATATTTAAAAAATTGTTTCCTATGGTCGACCCCAGAAAGGACTTATGGCAGACAGTCCCCAAGGTCGAGGGAGCGGTTTCCACTTTAAACAAACGCACCACTATACCCATAGAAGATAGTTGTGCTTTCAAAGATCCTATGGATAAAAAATTAGAAGGTTTACTTAAAAAGATGTTTGTTCAGCAGGGTTACCTTCTACAACCAATTTCATGCATTGTCCCTGTCGCTACAGCCACGTGTTTCTGGTTCGATGAGCTGGTAAAGGCGGTCGATAGTGATTCTCCTCCTTATGAGGAGATTATGGACAGAATCAATGCTCTCAAATTGGCTAATTCTTTCACCCTAGACGCCACTTTGCAATTGGCTAGGTTAGCGGCTAAGAATTCTGGGTTTGCTATTGTGGCGCGCAGAGCGCTTTGGTTGAAATCTTGGTCAGCTGATGCGTCTTCCAAGAACAAGCTACTTGACATTCCTTTCAAGGGGAAAACGCTGTTTGGCCCTGACTTGAAAGAGATTATCTCTGATATCACTGGGGGTAAGGGCCACGCCCTTCCTCAGGATCGGCCTTTCAAGGCCAAAAATAAACCTAATTTTCGTCCCTTTCGTAGAAACGGACCAGCCCAAAGTGCTACGTCCTCTAAGCAAGAGGGTAATACTTCTCAAGCCAAGCCAGCTTGGAGACCAATGCAAGGCTGGAACAAGGGAAAGCAGGCCAAGAAACCTGCCACTGCTACCAAGACAGCATGAAATGTTGGCCCCCGATCCGGGACCGGATCTGGTGGGGGGCAGACTCTCTCTCTTCGCTCAGGCTTGGGCAAGAGATGTTCTGGATCCTTGGGCGCTAGAAATAGTCTCCCAAGGTTATCTTCTGGAATTCAAGGGGCTTCCCCCAAGGGGGAGGTTCCACAGGTCTCAGTTGTCTTCAGACCACATAAAAAGACAGGCATTCTTACGTTGTGTAGAAGACCTGTTAAAAATGGGAGTGATTCATCCTGTTCCATTAGGAGAACAAGGGATGGGGTTCTACTCCAATCTGTTCATAGTTCCCAAAAAAGAGGGAACGTTCAGACCAATCTTAGATCTCAAGATCCTAAACAAGTTTCTCAAGGTTCCATCGTTCAAAATGGAAACCATTCGAACAATTCTTCCTTCCATCCAGGAAGGTCAATTCATGACCACGGTGGATTTAAAGGATGCATATCTACATATTCCTATCCACAAGGAACATCATCGGTTCCTAAGGTTCGCATTCCTGGACAAGCATTACCAGTTCGTGGCGCTTCCTTTCGGATTAGCCACTGCTCCAAGGATTTTCACAAAGGTACTAGGGTCCCTTCTAGCTGTGCTAAGACCAAGGGGCATTGCTGTAGTACCTTACTTGGACGACATTCTGATTCAAGCGTCGTCCCTTCCTCAAGCAAAGGCTCACACGGACATCGTCCTGGCCTTTCTCAGATCTCACGGATGGAAAGTGAACGTGGAAAAGAGTTCTCTATCTCCGTCAACAAGGGTTCCCTTCTTGGGAACAATAATAGACTCCTTAGAAATGAGGATTTTTTTGACAGAGGCCAGAAAAACAAAACTTCTAGACTCTTGTCGGATACTTCATTCCGTTCCTCTTCCTTCCATAGCGCAGTGCATGGAAGTAATAGGTTTGATGGTAGCGGCAATGGACATAGTTCCTTTTGCGCGCATTCATCTAAGACCATTACAACTGTGCATGCTCAGTCAGTGGAATGGGGACTATACAAACTTGTCTCCGAGGATACAAGTAAATCAGAGGACCAGAGACTCACTCCGTTGGTGGCTGTCCCTGGACAACCTGTCACAAGGGATGACCTTCCGCAGACCAGAGTGGGTCATTGTCACGACCGACGCCAGTCTGATGGGCTGGGGCGCGGTCTGGGGATCCCTGAAAGCTCAGGGTCTTTGGTCTCGGGAAGAATCTCTTCTACCGATAAATATTCTGGAACTGAGAGCGATATTCAATGCTCTCGAGGCTTGGCCTCAGCTAGCGAGGGCCAAGTTCATACGGTTTCAATCAGACAACATGACAACTGTTGCGTACATCAACCATCAGGGGGGAACAAGGAGTTCCCTGGCGATGGAAGAAGTGACCAAAATCATTCTATGGGCGGAGTCTCACTCCTGCCACCTGTCTGCTATCCACATCCCAGGAGTGGAAAATTGGGAAGCGGATTTTCTGAGTCGTCAGACATTGCATCCGGGGGAGTGGGAACTCCATCCGGAAATCTTTGCCCAAGTCACTCAACTGTGGGGCATTCCAGACATGGATCTGATGGCCTCTCGTCAGAACTTCAAAGTTCCTTGCTACGGGTCCAGATCCAGGGATCCCAAGGCGGCTCTAGTGGATGCACTAGTAGCACCTTGGACCTTCAAACTAGCTTATGTATTCCCGCCGTTTCCTCTCATCCCCAGGCTGGTAGGCAGGATCAATCAGGAAAGGGCGTCGGTGATCTTGATAGCTCCTGCGTGGCCACGCAGGACTTGGTATGCAGATCTGGTGAATATGTCATCGGCTCCACCATGGAAGCTACCTTTGAGACGAGACCTTCTTGTTCAAGGTCCGTTCGAACATCCGAATCTGGTCTCACTCCAGCTGACTGCTTGGAGATTGAACACTTGATCTTATCGAAGCGAGGGTTCTCAGATTCTGTTATCGATACTCTTGTTCAGGCCAGAAAGCCTGTAACTAGAAAGATTTACCACAAAATTTGGAAAAAATATATCTGTTGGTGTGAATCTAAAGGATTCCCTTGGGACAAGGTTAAGATTCCTAAGATTCTATCCTTCCTTCAAGAAGGATTGGAAAAAGGATTATCTGCAAGTTCCCTGAAGGGACAGATTTCTGCCTTGTCTGTGTTACTTCACAAAAAGCTGGCAGCTGTGCCAGATGTTCAAGCCTTTGTTCAGGCTCTGGTTAGAATTAAGCCTGTTTACAAACCTTTGACTCCTCCTTGGAGTCTCAATTTAGTTCTTTCAGTTCTTCAGGGGGTTCCGTTTGAACCCTTACATTCCGTTGATATTAAGTTATTATCTTGGAAAGTTTTGTTTTTAGTTGCAATTTCTTCTGCTAGAAGAGTTTCAGAATTATCTGCTCTGCAGTGTTCTCCTCCTTATCTGGTGTTCCATGCAGATAAGGTGGTTTTACGTACTAAACCTGGTTTTCTTCCAAAAGTTGTTTCTAACAAAAACATTAACCAGGAGATTATCGTACCTTCTCTGTGTCCGAAACCAGTTTCAAAGAAGGAACGTTTGTTGCACAATTTGGATGTTGTTCGCGCTCTAAAATTCTATTTAGATGCTACAAAGGATTTTAGACAAACATCTTCCTTGTTTGTTGTTTATTCCGGTAAAAGGAGAGGTCAAAAAGCAACTTCTACCTCTCTCTCTTTTTGGATTAAAAGCATCATCAGATTGGCTTACGAGACTGCCGGACGGCAGCCTCCCGAAAGAATCACAGCTCATTCCACTAGGGCTGTGGCTTCCACATGGGCCTTCAAGAACGAGGCTTCTGTTGATCAGATATGTAGGGCAGCAACTTGGTCTTCACTGCACACTTTTACCAAATTTTACAAGTTTGATACTTTTGCTTCTTCTGAGGCTATTTTTGGGAGAAAGATTTTGCAAGCCGTGGTGCCTTCCATTTAGGTGACCTGATTTGCTCCCTCCCTTTATCCGTGTCCTAAAGCTTTGGTATTGGTTCCCACAAGTAAGGATGACGCCGTGGACCGGACACACCTATGTTGGAGAAAACAGAATTTATGTTTACCTGATAAATTACTTTCTCCACGGGTGTGTCCGGCCCACGGCCCGCCCTGGTTTTTTTAATCAGGTCTGATGTTTTATTTTCTTTAACTACAGTCACCACGGTACCATATGGTTTCTCCTATGCAAATATTCCTCCTTAACGTCGGTCGAATGACTGGGGTAGGCGGAGCCTAGGAGGGATCATGTGACCAGCTTTGCTGGGCTCTTTGCCATTTCCTGTTGGGGAAGAGAATATCCCACAAGTAAGGATGACGCCGTGGACCGGACACACCGTTGGAGAAAGTAATTTATCAGGTAAACATAAATTCTGTTTTTTCTAATTTTTTTTACATCACAGAAACCTGCCATTTTAACAGGGGTGTGTAGACTTATATCCCCTGTGTGTGTATGTGTGTATATGTATACATACATACATACATACATACATACATATACATATATACACACACACACACACACACACACACACACACACACACACACACACACACACACACACACACACACACACGACAAATCCAGGGAGCACATACACACAAAGTATGAGCCTAATTTGTTTGTTGGTTACACACAAACTGACAAGGCATAATCAGAATTTGTAAAATCGCAATCCTAAATACAGTGCTGTATACAAAATAGAAAGTGCAAAGTTTATATGTAATACAATTTAATCTAAACTGTGAATTGATATAAAATATAAACCACAAAGTATAAAAGCAGCAGAGCGGTCATGTCATGCAGTGCTATATTGCACTGGGCTTGTCTCTCCTTCACATACAGAAATGCAGGAAACACCCCTTAGAGCAGTGATTTTCAACCTTTTTTTTGCCGTGGCACACTTTTTTACATTAAAAAATCCTGCGGTACACCACCATCCCAACATTTTACAAAATCACACATTGTGGCCTAATACAACAACAGCCCCCCTCATGGCCTTGTTCATAGCCATTTCTATCAGCCTAAGTTACACAGAGCTTTTTTACTCTTTATAAAAACTCACTTTGCTTTGAGCCTTTCGTCTGGACCTTCCTTCTTTGAATATATATATATATATATATATATATATATATATATATATATATATATATATATATATATATATATATATATATATATATATATATATATATATATTAAAGGGACAGTCAAGTCAAAATTAAACTTTTAGGATTCAGATAGAGCGCATGTAATGTTAAAAATACTTTCCAATTTACTTTTTACTTTTATCATCAAATTTGCTTTGTTTTCTTTTGGTATTCTTTGTTGAAAGCTAAACCTAGGTAGGCTCATAAACAGATTTCTAAGTCATTGAAGGATGACTCTTATCTCAGTGCATTTTGATAGTTTTTCACAGCTAGACAGTGCTAGTTTTGATGATAAAAGTAAATTGGAAAGTTTTTTTAAGATTACATGCGCTATCTCAGTGATTTTCAACCTTTTTTTTGCCGTGGCACACTTTTTTACATTAAAAATCCTGCGGTACACGACCATCCCAACATTTTACAAAAAAAATAAAATAAAAATAAATAAATATATATATATATATATATATATATATATATATATATATATATATATATATATACACACACACACACACACACACACACACACACACACACACACACTGTACTGTCATGCCTCCTACAAACTAAGTGTTGCGTGGTGCTGCGTGTAGAGCCAGCACTAGGCACGTGTTGTGGTGGGTGGGGGTTCCTTCCAAGTGTGAACGTGCGCAGTTACCCTCAGTCATCATCTCACCCAAAATAAAAAACAAGCAACATATAAAAAATGTCACACTGTTGTCAGTCTGCCGTGGCACACCTGAGGATCTCTCACGGCACACTGGTTGAAAAACACTGCCTTAGAGAACTAAAGCAAAATCTGTGAATATTTCACTAGGGATGTCTGTGCTGGAGGATCATTTTAGAATATCTCACCTGAGTGGCTTTGAATATCAGTGCCTAAGAGAGAAAGAAGTTTGAGAATTGAAGTAAATTGTATAATTTTTCAAAGGAACATGAAACCCAATATTTTCTTTCATGATTCAGATAGAGAATACAACTTTTAAATTTGTCTAAATTGTTTAATTTGCTTCATTCTTAAAATATTCTTTTTTGAATAAATAGCAATGCACATTGGTGAGCCAATCATATGAGACATCTATGTGCAGCTACCAATCAGCAGCTACTGAGCCTATTTAGATATTTTTTTCAACAAAGGATATCAAGAGAATTAAGCAAATTAGGTAATAGAAGTAAATTGAAAATGTGTTTAAAATGTGCATGCTTTTTGCTCTTCACCACCTCGGAGAAGACACTCAATTTCGGGGTGATTGACATGCCCTGCTCACACACAATTGGTTCAGGTAGTAGTGGCATTGCAGAAGAAACCTCTTGTGCAATGTTAAATTTTACTGTGCAATGCAATATTTCAAGTGTCGATTGCAGGCAGATGGGTTCACTACCTGCAAACCACTTCGCCTGCAGGGATGGTAATATATATATATATATATATATATATATATATATATATATATATATATATATATATATATATATATATATATATATATATATTTGTACATATACCTTTAAATTCCATGGCTCATAGACTGATTATCTGTCTCCAAAGTTTCATGAATGTCAATTAATGTTCTGTATTGAAATTGTGATGTGTACTTTTTCATGTACTACTGAAGACTTTCAAATAACCTTCAGTTTCTTTCTTCATTTTAATGCAGTAAGATTTAGTGACCTGGTTCTTTATAACCTTTCTACTTTGAGATATTCACAGTGATATATTTTTATAGCCTATAAAGCTAATTTATTATGATTGTTAAAGGAGCTCCAAAAACTTTATTGACCTTTTTGATGTGCAAATCATGAGCAGTCTTGAGATAATAATAAAAAAAAGTCAGCCATTCCTGGGAAGATTATTATTTACTTTACTATTTTATTTTTGTTTAATAATCCGTGTTAGCATTGCAGATGTATTTTATTTTTTTATTGGAATAATAATTGTAATAGTTTAAGAATTACGTTTTGTAACAAGTCATTATTTTGTTGCAACTTTAGTATGGGCATTACTTGAAATAAGTTTGTGTGTGTTTTATTTATTGTTTTTGAAATTTGAGACATGAGTCAATGATTATATGGTTTCTTTTACAAGATATGACGAGTCCACGGTTTTCATCCTTACTTATAGGATTACGCCTCCTGGTCAGCAGGAGGAGGCAAAGAGCACCACAACAGAGCTGTATATATAGCTCCTCCCTTCCCTCCCACCCCAGTCATTCTCTTTGCCTGTGTTAGTGATAGGAAGAGGTAAAGTGAGGTGTTAGTTTAGATTCTTCAATCAAGTGTTTTATATGTTCAAACGGTACCGATGTGTGCTGTTTTTATTACAGAGCAGCTTCTGAATAGTCTTCTAGACTATGGGAACTAGGGGATTTTTGTATCCGCTGCACCTCCCATATTTGTGCTGCATTATCTGTATATGGTCTTGTGAGGTTGTAACCAAGACCCTGCTTTTTCACAGGACCTCAGGAGGAAGATTGGACCTCTTGATACTGTGAAGTAATCCTGCTGTACCCTCAGCATAGAGGGAAGTGCAGTTTTTATTCTGGGTAACTCAGACTAACTGTACTGATCAGATATATATATTGGGAGTTTTCCCTTTATACTTTCCCCCAGACATTAGGGCAGTCTTGCATTTCCTAAGAGCACTGGGGTATGTGTACGTTGCCGGTCTTAGTTGATGTTACCAGAGGGTAGGAGAGAGACAGACCGGATCTAACTTAGAGTATGCACCAGACACTCTAGCATGGATGTGTGATCTAGAGGCACTGGGAGATGTTTGTGTGCAGGGAGTCACTGTACAACGGGCTGGCTGACGCTGGGGATGTTTGTGTTCAAGGCTCCGGTTTTTGGGGATGGCTATCTCTGATGTGTCACTGTTAGTTCAGTAGCCTAAGGCGCTGCTATACAATTATATGTGTCTGTATTTTGCGATGAATTTTTACTTTTGATTACGCCTACGAAGGGCGGGGCTTACTTTTGCACGCTCTGACAGCGCATCTATCCCTTCTCTGGTGGCTGCATCGCATCGGTTCCTAAGTGCACTTGTGAGATTTTCAAGTGACTTAGGTGTTCAGTATGGCGGTGTTTGAGTTGATCAGGAGGCAGGTAGGAGCTGCAGCAGAGCTGCGGCAGGGTGACTGGGTGTTAGAAAAATAAAAAAAAAAAGACCGTACAAAAGTAAAACCATACTATACTTTACAAATTTTGTACACATGGGCAATTAACCCTCTGCCTTAGTATTTATTTTGGATTGCAAATAAGGTTACAACTCAATACATCTATATAAGCTTCTGATCGTTTTTCTTAAAGATACAGTACAAATTTATTTTTTTACACGGATTTGACCAAGATTGTTTTTTGTTTAGGTTACCATGGATGACCTTGAACAAAATAGTGCCCTATGTGTTTGGATGCCATTGTGAAACCCCCTGTTACACTATGTGACAATTGTGTTGAGAGAGCCTTACAATGTAAAGAGAAAATTATTTTTTAATAAAGATATGTCTAAAGATTGTTCTCAGACCAATGAGATTCAGGGTATGATCCCCAAGTGTCACAGCCTTTAACGCCCGCACAAGCTACGCCATGTTCTTCTACGGCGTCTGCTTCTTTCACTTTGCAGGATATGGCTGCAGTTATGTCATCTACCCTCACAGAGGTTTTGTCTAAGTTGCCAGTGTTGCAAGGCAAACGTAGCAGGGCAGAAGCTCAGGGGGGCCCTGTAACTTCTGATGCTTTGATGGCTATCTCTGATGTACCCTCCCAGGCCTCTGAATTGGGGGGTAAGGAGATCCTGTCTGAGGGGGAACTTTCTGACTTAGGTAGTGTGTGCCCCAGACAGATTCGGACGTCATGTCCTTTAGATTTAAGCTTGAACACCTCCGCCTGTTACTTCGGGAGGTTTTAGTGACTCTGGACGATTGTGACTCTATTGTGATTCCTCCAGAGAAATTGTGTAAGATGGACAGATATTTGGAAGTCCCTGCTTATTCAGATACTTTTCCGGTTCCTAAGAGAATTTCGGAGATTGTGACTCGGGAATGGGAAAGGCCGGGTATCCCGTTCTCCCGTGCGGGATTCTTGGCAAATGGTCCCTAAGGTGGAGGGAGCTATTTCTACCCTAGCTAAGCGTACAACTATCCCTATTGAGAACAGTTGTGCTTTCAAAGACCCTATGGATAAAAAGTTGGAGGGTCTTCTAAAGAAGCTATTTGTTCATCAAGGTTTTCTCTTACAACAGACGGCCTGTATTGTACCAGTTACAACTGCGGCTGCCTTTTGGTTTGATGCCTTGGAAGAATCTCTGAAGACTGAGACTTCTTTAGAGGAAATAATGGATAGGATTAAGGCCCTAAAGTTGGCTAATTCCTTTGTCACAGACGCCGCTTTTCAGATAGCCAAGTTGACGGCTAAGAATGCAGGTTTTGCCATTCTAGCACGCAGAGCCTTATGGTTAAAATCTTGGTCCGCGGATGTGTCCTCTAAATCCAAACTTTTGTCTTCCTTTAAAGGGGAAGACTCTATTCGGGCCTGTCTTGAAAAAGATTATTTCTGATATTACGGGAGGCAAGGGCCATCTCCTACCTCAGGATAAGACTTCTAAGCAGAGGGGTAGACAGAGTAATTTTCGTTCCTTTCGAAATTTCAAGAGAGTCCCCTCCTCCTCTTCCGCTAAACAGGAAGGGAACTTTGCACAAGCCAAGTCCATAAGGAGACCCAACCAGGCTTGGAACAAGGGTAAACAACCCAAGAAGCCCGCTGCTGCTCCCAAGACAGCATGAAGGGGCGGCCCCCTATCCGGGAACGGATCTAGTAGGGGACAGACTTTCTTTCTTTGTCCAGGCTTGGATAACAGACGTTCAGGATCCCTGGACACTGGATATCGTGTCCCAGGGGTATCAACTGGAATTAAAAAATTCCCTCCCAAGGGGAAGGTTTCTTCTTTCACGATTGTCTGTAGACCAGATAAAGAGAGAGGCGTTCTTACGTTGTGTAAAAGACCTCTCCACTATGGGAGTAATTCGTCCCGTTTCAATATAGGGGCAGGGGTTTTACTCAAATCTTTTCGTGGTTCCCAAAAAAGAGGGAACTTTCAGACCCATTTTAGATCTCTAGAGTCTAAACAAGTTTCTCAGAGTCCCGTCCTTCAAGATGGAGACGATTCGGACAATTCTTCCATTGATCCAGGAGGGTCAATATATGACTACCGTGGACTTAAAGGATGCATATGTTCACATTCCTATCCACAGAGATCATTACCAGTTTCTAAGGCTGGACAAACATTTTCAGTTTGTGGCTCTTCCTTTCTGGTTGGCCACGGCACCCAGGATCTTCACAAAGGTTCTAGGGTCTCTGCTGGCGGTTCTCAGACCGCGGGGCATTGCAGTGGCGCCTTATCTGGACGATATTCTGATCCAGGCGTCTTATCAACTGACAAAGTCTCATACCAACATGGTTCTGTCTTTTCGAAGTACTCACGAGTGGAAGGTGAATCTAGAAAAGAGTTCACTAATCCCACAGACAAGGGTTCCTTTCCTGGCAACTCTGATAGACTCTATATCCATGAAAATCTTCTTGACGGAAGTCAGAAAATTAAAGATTCTGAACACATGCCGAGCCCTTCAGTTCAATCCTCGGCCATCAGTGGCTCAGTGCATGGAGGTAATTGGATTGATGGTGGCGGCAATGGACATCATTCCGTTTGCTCGTTTTCATCTCAGACCCCTACAACTGAGCATGCTCAGACAGTGGAATGGAGATTATGCAAATATTTCTCCTCAGATCTGGATCAGGAGACAAGAGACTCTCTTCTTTGGTGGTTGTCGCCGGATCATTAGTCCCAAGGTATGTGCTTCCGCAGACCTTCTTGGGTGATAGTGACAACGGACGCCAGTCTACTAGGATGGGGGGCAGTCTGGAATTCCCTAAAGGCTCAGGGTGTGTGGACTCGGTCTGAGTCTCTACTTCCAATCTATATTCTGGAATTGAGAGCAATATTCAATGCGCTTCAGGCTTGTCCTCAGTTGGCTTCGGCTAAATTCATCCGTTTTCAGTCGGACAACATCACGACTGTGGCTTACATCAATCATCAGGGAGGAACAAGGCGTTCCTTAGCGATGACAGAAGTATCCAAGATAATTCGGTGGGCGGAGGCTCACTCTTGTTATCTATCAGCAATCTACATCCCAGGAGTGGACAACTGGGAGGCGGATTTTTTGAGCAGACAGACGTTTCATCCGGGGGAATGGGAACTCCATCCGGAGGTCTTTGCCACCCTGATTCTCAGGTGGGGCAGACCGGAATTGGATCTGATGGCGTCTCGTCAGAATGTCAATCTCCCAAGATACGGATCCAGGTCCAGGGATTCTCAGGCCGAACTGATAGATGCCTTGGTCGTTCAACCTAGCTTATGTGTTTCCACCGTTTGCTCTCCTTCCCCGGGTGATTGCTCGGATCAAACAGGAGAAGGCTTCAGTGATTCTCATCGCTCCTGTGTGGCCTCGCAGGACTTGGTATGCCGATCTGGTGGACATGTTCTCTCTGCCACCGTGGAAGCTTCCATTGAGGCAGGACCTTCTCATTCAGGGGCCCTTCCATCATCCGAATCTTGTTTCTCTGCAGCTGACTGCTTGGAGATTGAATGCTTGATTTTATCTAAGCAAGGGTTTTCTGATTCGGTCATTGATACCTTGATTCAGGCACGTAATCCTGTTAATAGAAAAATTTACCATAAGATATGGCTTAAATATCTTTATTGGTGCGAATCCAAGGGCTACTCATGGAGTAGGGTTAGGATTCCCAGGATCTTATCTTTTCTCCAAGAAGGATTGGAGAAAGGGTTGTCAGCAAGTTCCTTAAAGGGACAGATTTCTGCTTTCTTTTTTGCTACACAAACGTCTGTCAGATGTTCAATCTTTTTTTCAGGCTCTGACTAGAATCAGGCCTGTGTTTAGACCAATTGCTCCTCCTTGGAGTTTGAATTTAGTTCTTAATGTTCTTCAAGGGGTTCCGTTTGAACCTATGCATGTCATAGATATTAAGTTATCTTGGAAAGTTTTGTTTTTGGTAGCTATCTCTTCTGCTTGTAGAGTCTCTGAGCTTTCTGCTTACAATGTGATTCTCCATATTTTATTTTCCATTCTGATAAGGTGGTTTTACGTACCACACCTGGTTTCCTTCCTAAGTTTTTTGTTTCTAATAAGAATATTAATCAGGAAATTGTTGTTCGTTCATTATGTCCTAATCCTTCTTCTAAGAAGGAGCGTCTGTTGCATAACTTGGACGTGGTGCGTGCCCTGAAGTTTTACTTGCAGGCGACTAAAGATTTTCGGCAATCATCTTCATAATTTGTTGTTTTTTCTGGAAAGCGTAGGGGCCAGAAAGCTACGGCTACCTCTCTTTCTTTTTGGCTGAAGAGCATCATCCGTTTGGCATATGAAACTGCTGGACAACAGCCTCCTGAAAGAATTACGGCTCATTCTACTAGGGCTGTGGCTTCCTCATGGGCATTTAAAAACGATGCTTCTGTTGAACAGATTCGCAAGGCTGCAACTTGGTCTTCTCTTCACACTTTATACAAATTTTCCAAATTTGATACTTTTGCCTCGTCCGAGGCTGTTTTTGGGAGAAAGGTTCTTCAAGCAGTGGTGCCTTCCGTTTAGGTTCCTGTCTTGTCCCTCCCTTTCATCCGTGTTCTATAGCTTTGGTATTGTATCCCATAAGTAAGGATGAAATCCGTGGACTCGTCATATCTTGTAAAAGAAAAGGAAATGTATGCTTACTTGATAAATGTATTTATTTTATGATATGAGTCCACGGCCAACCCTGTCATTTTCTAAGACATGTCTTTATTTTTGTTAAACTTCAGTCACCTCTGCACCTTGGCCTTTCCTTTCTCTTCCTAACTTCGGTCGAATGACTGGAGTGGGAGGGAAGGGAGGAGCTATATATACAGCTCTGCTGTGGTGCTCTTTGCCGCCTCCTGCTGACCAGGAGGCCTATTCCTATAAGGATGAAATCCGTGGACTCGTCATATCGTAAAAGAAATAAATTTATCAGGTAAGGATAAATTTCCTTTTTTAATGTCTATAATAATTGTTTAAAAAAAAATAAAAAAATACGGAATTCTAGCGCCATGTAACTTCATAATGTAAAGCCCTCACATGAGCCCTTTTTGCACTTTATTAGGTCCTGAACTCAGAGCATGTTTAGTTGCATATTAGTAACTGTACTACTAGCATTTATGAACTTGACAGATAAGTAGGTAATGGTGTGCATGTACAAATCAGTGCATTTCAGCATACCCAAGATGCTAATCCCACAGTTTAAAGCCAACACTGCCTTTTTTTAATTCTGTTTATACCAAAGTATAACAGTATACGGTTGCTGTTGTCTTTTATGTCTCTAAATTGTTTTCTAATACTTAGAGACACTGTACCCAAAAATTTTCTTTTGTGATTCAGATTGAGCATGAAATTTTAAGCAACTTTCTAATTTACTCCTATTATCAAATTATCTTCATTCTCTTGGTATCTTTATTTGAAATGCAAGAATGTAAGTTTAGATGCCGGCCCATTTTTGGTGAACAACTTGGGTTGTCCTTGCTGATTGGTGGATAAATTCATCCACCAATAAAAAAGTGCTGTCCAGAATACTGAAACCAATAAAAAGCTTAGATGCCTTCTTTTTCAAATAATAATAGCAAGAGAACGAAGAAAAATTGATAATAGGAGTAAATTAGAAAGTTGCTTAAAATTGCATGCTCTTTCTGAATTACAAAAGAAAACATTTGGGTTCAGTGTCCCTTTAAGTGTAGAATTCTACTGATCTCAGTGGCTTTTTCTGGCCACCTTGTTTTGAAGTGTATATTCTGGTATTAAATTTGCCATTTCTTTCATGACATGGAGAGAGTCCATGAGCCTTAACATATGGGATTATACTCCTCTCCGCCAGGAGGCATTAAAAAATTACCCATCACCAAAAGCTTTAATTCCTCCCACTGCCTAATTCCCATCAGTTTTAATTTTTGCCTTCACAGGAAGAGGTGAAATTGTGAGGTTTTTGTTGAAAGGGGTGCTAAAACTGCTGTGAGGCCCGTTATAGGACAGAGAGGTGTATAGCAGTACGATGGGCAGTGAATGTAATTCTTCTGTCAAAGTTTTTCACTAGCCTGCTTCAGATCTAGAGATAGTGACATCTAACTTAGGTTAGCTATTCCACACAGGATATATACAACTGGGTAAGCACAGTAGAATGAGTGATACAGATAATTGATTGACCTACACACTCACAGCCCACATGCTCTTAGCAGGTGCATTAGTTTTTTGAACATCAAGGCAGGGGACATGCATACCCTTTTTTGTTATGCACACTCATGTAACCGTATTATAGTTAACTCTTATTCCTGAGATTTATAACTTTTTCTGTGGGGTACCTGTTAGTTTCTGTTCATATGAGGCTAATTTTATACTCGGCGCAGCACAGATCTAGCAGGTCAGACATAACAGGATAGTGCTGTTTTCTGAGTTTGGGTATGGTAGATTCTGAAGCAGTCTGTGATAGAGAGTCCAGGTAGAGACGGGCAGAAAGGGCAATTGTAACTTTTTATTTTCTCTTGTTAAGTGTATCCAGTCCACGGATCATCCATTACTTGTGGGATATATTCCCTTCCTAACAGGAAGTTGCAAGAGGATCACCCACAGCAGAGCTGCTATATAGCTCCTCCCCTCACATGTCATATCCAGTCATTCTCTTGCAACCCTCAACATAGATGGAGGTCGTGAGAGGACTGTGGTGTTTTATACTTAGTTTATTTCTTCAATCAAAAGTTTGTTATTTTTAAATAGCACCGGAGTGTGCTGTTTTTTCTCAGGCAGTATTTGGAAGAAGAATCTGCCTGCGTTTTCTATGATCTTAGCAGAAGTAACTAAGATCCACTTGCTGTTCTCACACATTCTGAGGAGTGAGGTAACTTCAGAGAGGGAATGGCGTGCAGGTTTTCCTGCAACTAAGGTATGTGCAGTAAAATATTTTTCTAAGGAATGGAATTGACTAAGAAAATACTGCTGATACCGAAGTAATGTAAGTAAAGCCCTAAATGCAGTGAAAGCGACTGGTATCAGGCTTATTAATAGAGATATATATATATATATATATATATATACTCTTCAAAAAATGTGTTTTAAAACGTTTGCTGGCATGTTTAATCGTTTTTCAACGTACATTTGGTGATAAAACTTATTGGGGCATAATTTTTCCACATGGCTGGCTTAATTTCTGCATAGAAACAGTTAACTGAGGCTTCCCACTGTTGTAATATGAGTGGGAGGGGCCTATTTTAGCGCTTTTTTGCGCAGTAAAAATTTAGACTCAGACTTCCTGCTTCTTCCTGCATGATCCAGGACTTCTCTAGAGGGCTCAAAAGGCTTCAAAAGTCATATTGAGGGAGGTAATCAGTCACAGCAGAGCTGTGACAGTGTGTTTGAATGTTTTTAAAAAAACGTTTTTCTCTATTGTTTATCCGTTTTGGGTATTAAGGGGTTAATCATCCATTTGCAAGTGGGTGCAATGCTCTGCTAACTTAATACATTTACTGTGAAAATTTGGTTGGTATAACTGCTTTGGTTCATTGTTATTTCAACTTGAGACAGGTTTTGTGCTTCTTAAAGGCGCAGTAGCATTTTTTATATTGCTTGTAAACTTATTGTGAAGTGTTTTTCAAGCTTGCCAGTCTTATTGCTAGTCTGTTTAAACATGTCTGACATAGATGAATCTACTTGTTCATTATGTTTGAAAGCCAGTGTGGAGCCCCATAGGAATATGTGTACTAAATGTATTGATTTCACTTTAAATAATAAAGATCAGTCTTTATCTATAAAAGAATTATCACCAGACGACGAGGGGGAAGTTATGCCGACTAACTCTCCTCACGTGTCAGTTCCTTCGCCTCCCGCTCAGGGGGCGCATGCTATTATGGCGCCAAGTACATCAGGGACGCCCATAGCAATTACTTTACAGGACATGGCTACAATCATGAATAATACCCTGTCAGAAGTATTATCTAGATTGCCAGAATTGAGAGGCAAGCGCGATAGCTCTGGGATTAGGAGAGATGCAGAGCGCGCTGGTGCTGTAAGAGCCATGTCTGATACTGCGTCACAGTTTGCAGAACATGAGGACGTAGAGCTTCATTCTGTGGGTGACGGATCTGATCCGGGGAAACCTGATTCAGAGATCTCTAATTTTTAAATTTAAGCTTGAGAACCTCCGTGTATTGCTTGGGGAGGTTTTAGCTGCTCTGAACGACTGTAACACAGTTGCAATTCCAGAGAAATTGTGTAGGCTGGATAGATACTATGCGGTACCGGTGTGTACTGATGTTTTCCCTATACCTAAAAGGCTTACAGAAATTATTAGCAAGGAGTGGGATAGACCCGGTGTGCCCTTTTCCCCACCTCCTATATTTAGAAAAATGTTTCCAATAGACGCCACTACACAGGACTTATGGCAGACGGTCCCTAAGGTGGAGGGAGCAGTTTCTACTTTAGCAAAGCGTACCACTATCCAGGTTGAGGATAGTTGTGCTTTTTCGGATCCAATGGATAAAAAATTAGGTTACCTTAAGAAAATGTTTGTTCAACAAGGTTTTATCCTGCAGCCCCTTGCATGCATTGCGCCTGTCACTGCTGCTGCGGCATTCTGGTTTGAGTCTCTGGAAGAGGCCATTCACACAGCTCCATTGGATGAAATTATGGACAAGCTTAAATCACTTAAGCTAGCTAACTCATTTGTTTCTGATGCCATTGTACATTTGACTAAACTAACGGCTAAGAACTCAGGATTCGTCATCCAGGCGCGGAGAGCGCTATGGCTTAAATCCTGGTCAGCTGACGTGACTTCTAAATTACTTAATATTCCTTTCAAGGGGCAGACCTTATTCGGGCCCGGCTTGAAAGAAATTATTGCTGATATTACTGGAGGTAAGGGTCATACCCTTCCTCAGGACAGGGCCAAATCAAAGGCCAAACAGTCTAATTTTCGTGCCTTTTGAAATTTCAAGGCAGGAGCAGCATCAACTTCCTCCGCTCCAAAACAGGAAGGAACTGTTGCTCATTCCAGACAGGCCTGGAAACCTAACCAGTCCTGGAACAAGGGCAAGCAGGCCAGAAAACCTGCTACTGCCCCCAAGACAGCATGAAGGAACGGCCCCCTATCCGGAAACGGATCTAGTGGGGGCAGACTTTCTCTCTTCACCCAGGCGTGGGCAAGAGATGTCCAGGATCCCTGGGCGTTGGAGATCATATCTCAGGGATATCTTCTGGACTTCAAGGCTTCTCCTCCTCAAGGGAGATTTCATCTTTCAAGGTTATCAGAAAACCAGATAAAGAAAGAGGCATTCCTACGCTGTGTAGAAGGCCTCCTAGTAATGGGGGTGATCCACCCAGTTCCGCGTGGACGGAACAAGGACAGGGATTTTATTCAAATCTGTTCGTGGTTCCCAAGAAAGAGGGAACCTTCAGACCAATCTTGGACCTAAAGATCTTAAACAAATTACTAAGAGTTCCATCATTCAAAATGGAAACTATTCGGACCATCCTACCCATGATCCAAGAGGGTCAGTACATGACCACAGTGGACTTAAAGGATGCCTACCTTCACATACCGATTCAGAAAGATCATCATCGGTTCCTAAGATTTGCCTTTCTAGACAGGCATTACCAATTTGTAGCTCTCCCCTTCAGGTTGGCTACGGCCCCGAGAATCTTTACAAAGGTTCTGGGCTCACTTCTGGCAGTTCTAAGACCGCGAGGCATAGCGGTGGCTCCGTATCTAGACGACATCCTGATACAGGCGTCAAGCTTTCAAATTGCCAAGTCTCATACAGAGATAGTTCTGGCATTTCTGAGGTCGCATGGGTGGAAGGTGAACGTGGAAAAGAGTTCTCTATCTCCACTCACAAGAGTCTCCTTCCTAGGGACTCTGATAGATTCTGTAGAAATGAAAATTTACCTGACGGAGGCCAGGTTATCAAAACTTTTAAATGCTTGCCGTGTCCTTCATTCCATTCCACGCCAGTCAGTGGCTCAGTGCATGGAAGTAATCGGCTTAATGGTAGCGGCAATGGACATAGTGCCATTTGCGCGCCTGCATCTCAGACCGCTGCAATTGTGCATGCTAGGTCAGTGGAATGGGGATTACTCAGATTTGTCCCCTCTACTAAATCTGGATCAAGAGACCAGAGATTCTCTTCTCTGGTGGCTATCTCGGGTCCATCTGTCCAAGGGTATGACCTTTCGCAGGCCAGATTGGACGATTGTAACAACAGATGCCAGCCTTCTAGGCTGGGGCGCAGTCTGGAATTCCCTGAAGGCTCAGGGATCGTGGACTCAGGAGGAGAAACTCCTCCCAATAAATATTCTGGAGTTAAGAGCAATATTCAATGCTCTTCTAGCTTGGCCTCCGTTAGCAACACTGAGGTTCATCAGATTTCAGTCGGACAACATCACGACTGTGGCTTACATCAACCATCAAGGGGGAACCAGGAGCTCCCTAGCGATGTTAGAAGTCTCAAAGATAATTCGCTGGGCAGAGTCTCACTCTTGCCACTTGTCAGCGATCCACATCCCAGGCGTGGAGACCTGGGAGGCGGACTTTCTAAGTCGTCAGACTTTTCATCCGGGGGAGTGGGAACTCCATCCGGAGGTGTTTGCTCAACTGGTCCATCGTTGGGGCAAACCAGAACTGGATCTCATGGCGTCTCGCCAGAACGCCAAACTTCCTCGTTACGGATCCAGGTCCAGGGACCCGGGAGCGACGCTGATAGATGCTCTAGCAGCTCCTTGGTTCTTCAACATGGCTTATGTGTTTCCACCGTTTCCTCTGCTGCCTCGACTGATTGCAAAGATCAAACAGGAGAGAGCATCGGTGATTCTGATAGCGCCTGCGTGGTCACGCAGGACCTGTTATGCAGACCTAGTGGACATGTCTTCCTGTCCACCATGGACTCTGCCTCTGAGGCAAGACCTTCTAATACAAGGTCCTTTCAATCATCCAAATCTAATTTCTCTGAGACTGACTGCATGGAGATTGAATGCTTGATTCTATCAAAGCGTGGCTTCTCCGAGTCAGTTATTGATACCTTAATACAGGCACGAAAGCCTGTTACCAGGACAATCTACCATAAGATATGGCGTAAATACCTGTATTGGTGCGAATCCAAGAGTTACTCATGGAGTAAGGTTAGGATTCCTAGGATATTGTCTTTTCTCCAAGAGGGTTTGGAAAAAGGCTTATCAGCTAGTTCGTTAAAGGGACAGATTTCTGCTCTGTCTATTCTTTTGCACAAGCGTCTGGCAGAAGTTCCAGACGTCCAGGCTTTTTGTCAGGCTTTGGCTAGGATTAAGCCTGTGTTTAAAACTGTTGCTCCTCCGTGGAGCTTAAACTTGGTTCTTAAGGTTCTTCAAGGAGTTCCGTTTTTGAACCCCTTCATTCCATTGATATTAAACTTTTATCTTGGAAAGTTCTGTTTTTGATGGCTATTTCCTCAGCTCGAAGAGTCTCTGAGTTATCTGCCTTACATTGTGATTCTCCTTATCTGATTTTCCATTCAGACAAGGTAGTTCTGCATACTAAACCTGGGTTTTTACCTAAGGTGGTTTCTAACAGGAATATCAATCAAGAGATTGTTGTCCCATCATTGTGCCCTAATCCTTCTTCAAAGAAGGAACGTCTTTTGCATAATCTGGACGTAGTAGTCCGTGCCTTGAAGTTCTACTTACAGGCAACTAAAGATTTTTGTCAAACATCTGCCCCCGTTTGTCGTTTACTCTGGACAGAGGAGAGGTCAAAAAGCTTCGGCAACCTCTCTCTCCTTTTGGCTTCGAAGCATAATACGCTTAGCCTATGAGACTGCTGGGCAGCAGCCCCGTGAAAGGATTACAGCTCATTCTACTAGAGCTGTGGGCTTCCACCTGGGCCTTTAAGAATGAGGCCTCTGTTGAACAGATTTGCAAGGCTGCGACTTCCTGTTGGGAAGGAGAATATCCCACAAGTAATGGATGATCCGTGGACTGGATACACTACAAGAGAAATAAATTTATCAGGTAAGCATAAATTATGTTTTTTATAGCATTGACTGCACTTTTTCTAGAGTGACTTTTTGCAGGCCGTGGGAGGGATCCTAGGGATAAAATGCCTGCCGCAAAAATCTCTAGATATTTTCTGACTGAAATGTGGGAGTATTAGAGGTCTGGTTAAACAAAATATCAGTTAAAATATTTAACGAGAATTACAGAAAAGCCTATGGTTTCCCTCTGCCTGCTTTTTTGTACAGCACGTATGCATTATAAAATGAGAACTACTTTTTTTGTAGCATGTGTTGATCTTTTGCTGAATCAGAAATGTCTGTATGCACTGGTAAGCTAAATCTACTCCCTCCGTATCTTTGCTGTACTCCACAATTTACTTCGGTTTTTGGATCTGTTCATCCGTTCCTTTCACAGACACCGGCACTGCAGTTTCATTGTGCATTGTGGACAGCATGTACTATTCTTTTTTTGTCAGTATACCGGAGGTCCAGTAGTTCATCTTGGTGTAAAGCTGACGTTGTGTCCCTACGTTTTCTTCTGGGAGGAAACCTAAACAGTTTTTATGCACTGTGCCACAGGCCAGGGTTTCAAAATTAAAATACATTTCTCCAACATTGGTGTGTCCGGTCCACGGCATCATCCTTACTTGTGGGAATATCTCTTCCCCAACAGGAAATGGCAAAGAGTCCCAGCAAAAGCTGTCCATATAGTCCCTCCTAGGCTCCACCCACCCCAGTCATTCTCTTTGCCGTTGCACAGGCAACATCTCCACGGAGATGGTTAAGAGTATGTGGTGTTTTAGTTGTAGTTTTTTATTCTGCTATCAAGAGTTTATTTTAAAATAGTGCTGGTATGTACTATTTACTCTGAAACAGATAAAGATGAAGAGTTCTGTTTGTGAGAGGAAGATGATTTTAGCAGCAGTAACTAAAATCGTTAGCAGTTTCCACATAGGACTGTTGAGATGAAGTAACTTCAGTTGGGGGAAACAGTTAGCAGACTTTTCTGCTTAAGGTATGACTAGCCATATTTCTAACAAGACTGTGTAATGCTGGAAGGCTGTCATTTTCCCCTCATGGGGACCGGTAAGCCATTTTCTTAGTCTCAAACAGAATAAAGGGCTTAATATGGGCTGTAAAACTGGTAGACACTTTTATGGGCAAAATCGATTGCTTTATTTGAGCATTTTATATATGTTCATGTTTGAAATTCACACTTATAAGCTTGGGGAACGTTTTTTAACGTCAGGCACTGAGTTAGACACCTTTCCAGTCAGGAAGGGCCTTCCCAGTTGTAGGCTGAGCCTCATTTTCGCGCCATTACTGCGCAGTTACTTTTGGGAGCAAGACATGCAGATGCATGTGTGTGGATCTGAAAGTAGTTGGAAAGGTTCCTGGAAGGCTTCATTTGGTATCGTATTCCCCTCTGGATTTGGCAAAGGCTGTAGCTGGGACTGTAGAGAGGTTAAAACTGTAACCGGCTCCGGTTTCTTTATTTTAAGGGTTAAAGCTCTGAAATTTGGTGTGCAATACCTTTAATGCTTTAAGACACTGTGGTGAAAATTTGGTAAATTTTGAACAATTCCTTCATACTTTTTCACATATTCAGTAATAAAGTGTGCACTGTTTAAAATTTAAAGAGACAGTAACGTTTTTGTTGTTAAAACGGTTTTTTGTGCTTTATTGACAAGTTTAATCCTGTTTAACATGTCTGTACCTTCAGATAAGCTATGTTCTATATGTATGAAAGTCAATGTGTGTCCCCCTTCAAAATTGTGTGATAATTGTGCCATAGCGTCCAAACAAAGTAAGGACAGTACTGCCACAGATAGTAAAGTTGCCCAAGATGATTCATCAGATGAAGGGAGTAGACATAGTTCTACATCATCTCCTTCTGTGTCTACGCCAGTTTTGCCCACGCAGGAGGCCCCTAGTACTTCTAGCGCGCCAATGCTTATTACTATGCAACAATTGACGGCAGTAATGGATAACTCCATAGCAAATATTTTATCCAAAATGCCTGCATATCAGAGAAAGCGCGATTGCTCTGTTTTAAACACTGAAGAGCAAGAGGGAGCTGATGATAATTGCTCTGTGATACCCTCACACCAATCTGAAGGGACCATGAGAGAGGTTTTGTCAGATGGGGAAATTTCAGATTCAGAAAAAATTTCTCAACAGGCTGTACCTGATGTTGTGACATTTAAATTTAAATTAGAGCATCTCTGCGCACTGCTTAAGGAGGTGTTATCTACTCTGGATGATTGTGACAACCTGGTCATTCCAGAAAAATTATGCAAGATGGACAAGTTCCTAGAGGTTCCGGTGCACCCCGACACTTTTCCTATACCCAAGCGGGTGGCGGACATAGTGAATAAGGAGTGGGAGAAGCCCGGCATACCTTTTGTCCCCCCTCCTATATTTAAGAAATTATTTCCTATGGTCGACCCCAGAAAGGACTTATGGCAGACAGTCCCTAAGGTCGAGGGGGCAGTTTCTACTCTAAACAAGCGTACTACTATCCCTATCGAGGATAATTGTGCTTTCAAAGATCCTATGGATAAAAAATTGGAGGGTTTGCTTAAAAAGATTTTTTTACAGCAAGGTTACCTCCTGCAACCCATTTCGTGCATTGTTCCTGTCACTACAGCAGCGTGGTTCTGGTTCGAGGAACTAGAAAAGTCGCTCAGTAGAGAGACTCCATATGAGGAGGTTATGGACAGAGTTCACGCACTCAAGTTGGCTAATTCTTTTATTTTAGATGCCACTTTGCAATTAGCTAGATTAGCGGCGAAAAATTCAGGGTTTGCAATTGTGGCGCACAAAGCGCTTTGGCTAAAGTCTTGGTCAGCGGATGTATCTTCCAAGACAAAATTGCTTAATATCCCCTTCAAGGGTAAAAACTCTCTTTGGGCCAGAATTGAAAGAGATTATCTCAGACATCACTAGGGGAAAGGGCCACGCCCTCCCACAAGATAGGCCTTTCAAAGCCAAGAATAAGTCTAATTTCTTCTGTTATGTGTGATCAGTCCACGGGTCATCATTACTTCTGGGATATAACTCCTCCCCAACAGGAAATGCAAGAGGATTC
The DNA here is from genome assembly GCF_027579735.1 of Bombina bombina. Classification (NCBI taxonomy): domain Eukaryota; kingdom Metazoa; phylum Chordata; class Amphibia; order Anura; family Bombinatoridae; genus Bombina; species Bombina bombina. Next base: position 251,358,525 of record NC_069499.1, on the reverse strand, counting down.
ACCCAGCAGAGCTGCATATAGCTTCTCCCCTCTACGTCACTCCCAGTCATTCTCTTGCACCCAACGACTAGATAGGATGTGTGAGAGGACTATGGTGATTATACTTAGTTTTTATAACTTCAATCAAAAGTTTGTTATTTTACAATAGCACCGGAGCGTGTTATTGCCTCTCTGGCAGATTTTGAAGAAGAATCTACCAGAGTTTTTACTATGATTTTAACCGGAGTCGTTAAGATCATATTGCTGTTTCTCGGCCATCTGAGGGAGGTAAAAGCTTCAGATCAGGGGACAGCGGGCAGATGAATCTGCATTAAGGTATGTAGCAGTTTTTATTTTCTGAATGGAATTGATGAGAAAATCCTGCCATACCGTTATAATGACATGTATGTATACTCTACACTTCAGTATTCTGGGGATGGTATTTCACTGGAATTACTCTGTTAGAAGTACATTAAACCTTTTAATAGGTATTTATTATGTTAAACGTTTTTGCTGGAATGTAGAATCGTTTGCATTTTCTGAGGTACTGAGTGAATAAATGTTTGGGCATTATTTTTCCACTTGGCAGTTGCTTGTTTTAATTGTGACAGTTTCGTTTCTCTCTCACTGCTGTGTGTGAGGGGGGAGGGGCCGTTTTGGCGCTCTTTGCTACGCATCAAAAATTTCCAGTCAGTTACTCTTGTATTTCCTGCATGATCCGGTTCATCTCTAACAGAACTCAGGGGTCTTCAAACTTCTTTGGAGGGAGGTAGATTCTCTCAGCAGAGCTGTGAGACTTATATATTGACTGTGATTAAAAACGTTGCTCTGTAATTTTTATGTTTCAAATTTAATTATTGTTACTTTACTAATGGGAACAAACCTTTGCTAAAAGTTGTGTTGTTTTTAAGGATTGATGCTATAACTGTTTTTCAGTTCATTATTTCAACTGTCATTTAATCGTTTAGTGCTTCTTTGAGGCACAGTACGTTTTGTTAAATAGATTGTAACCAAGTTGCAAGTTTATTGCTAGTGTGTTAAACATGTCTGATTCAGAGGAAGATACCTGTGTCATTTGTTCCAATGCCAAGGTGGAGCCCAATAGAAATTTATGTACTAACTGTATTGATGCTACTTTAAATAAAAGCCAATCTGTACAAATTGAACAAATTTCACCAAACAGCGAGGGGAGAGTTATGCCGACTAACTCGCCTCACGTGTCAGTACCTGCATCTCCCGCCCGGGGAGGTGCGTGATATTGTGGCGCCTAGTACATCTGGGCGGCCATTACAGATAACATTACAAGATATGGCTACTGTTATGACTGAAGTTTTGGCTAAATTACCAGAACTAAGAGGCAAGCGTGATCACTCTGGGGTGAGAACAGAGTGCGCTGATAATACTAGGGCCATGTCTGATACTGCGTCACAGCTTGCAGAGCATGAGGACGGAGAGCTTCATTCTGTGGGTGACGGTTCTGATCCAAACAGATTGGATTCAGATATTTCAAATTTTAAATTTAAATTGGAGAACCTCCGTGTATTACTAGGGGAGGTTTTAGCGGCTCTTAATGATTGTAACACTGTTGCAATACCAGAGAAATTGTGTAGGTTGGATAAATACTTTGCGGGTACCGACGGCGAGTACTGACGTTTGTCCTATACCTAAGAGACTAACTGAAATTGTTACTAAGGAGTGGGAAAGACCCGGTGTGCCGTTCTCACCCCCCTCCAATATTTAGAAAGATGTTTCCAATAGACGCCACCACACGGGACTTATGGCAAACGGTCCCTAAGGTGGAGGGAGCAGTTTCTACTTTAGCTAAGCGTACCACTATCCCGGTGGAGGATAGCTGTGCTTTTTCAGATCCAATGGATAAAAAATTAGAGGGTTACCTTAAGAAAATGTTTGTTCAACAAGGTTTTTATATTGCAACCCCTTGCATGCATCGCGCCGATTACGGCTGCGGCAGCATTTTGGATTGAGTCTCTGGAAGAGAACCTTAGTTCAGCTACGCTGGACGACATTACGGACAGGCTTAGAGTCCTTAAACTAGCTAATTCATTCATTTCGGAGGCCGTAGTACATTTAACCAAACTTACGGCTAAGAACTCAGGATTCGCCATTCAGGCACGTAGGGCGCTGTGGCTAAAATCCTGGTCAGCTGATGTAACTTCTAAGTCCAAATTACTTAATATACCTTTCAAGGGGCAAACTTTATTTGGGCCCGGTTTGAAAGAAATTATCGCTGACATTACAGGAGGTAAGGGCCACGCCCTGCCTCAAGACAAAGCCAAAGCTAAGGCTAGACAGTCTAATTTTCGTCCCTTTCGGAATTTCAAAGCAGGAGCAGCACCAACTTCCACTGCAACAAAACAGGAAGGAGCTGTTGCTCGTTACAGACAAGGCTGGAAACCTAACCAGTCCTGGAACAAGGGCAAGCAGGCCAGGAAACCTGCTGCTGCCCCAAAGACAGCATGAACCGAGGGCCCCCGATCCGGGACCGGATCGAGTGGGGGGCAGACTCTCTCTCTTCGCCCAGGCTTGGGCAAGAGATGTTCAGGATCCCTGGGCGCTAGAGATCATATCTCAGGGATACCTTCTAGACTTCAAATTCTCTCCCCCAAGAGGGAGATTTCATCTGTCAAGGTTGTCAACAAACCAGATAAAGAAAGAAGCGTTTCTACGCTGTGTACAAGATCTGTTATTAATGGGAGTGATCCATCCGGTTCCGCGGTCGGAACAAGGACAAGGGTTTTACTCAAACCTGTTTGTGGTTCCCAAAAAGAGGGAACTTTCAGGCCAATCTTGGATTTAAAGATCCTAAACAAATTCCTAAGAGTTCCATCGTTCAAAATGGAAACTATTCGGACAATCTTACCCATGATCCAAAAGGGTCAGTACATGACCACAGTGGATTTAAAGGATGCTTACCTTCACATACCGATTCACAAAGATCATTACCGGTATCTAAGGTTTGCCTTCTTAGACAGGCATTACCAGTTTGTAGCTCTTCCATTCGGATTGGCTACGGCTCCAAGAATCTTCACAAAGGTTCTGGGTGCCCTTCTGGCGGTACTAAGACCGCGAGGAATTTCGGTAGCTCCGTACCTAGACGACATTCTGATACAAGCTTCAAGCTTTCAAACTGCCAAGTCTCATACAGAGTTAGTTCTGGCATTTCTAAGGTCGCATGGATGGAAAGTGAACGAAAAGAAGAGTTCTCTCTTTCCTCTCACAAGAGTTCCATTCTTGGGGACTCTTATAGATTCTGTAGAAATGAAGATTTATCTGACAGAAGACAGATTAACAAAGCTTCTAAATGCATGCCGTGTCCTTCATTCCATTCAACTCCCGTCAGTAGCTCAATGCATGGAGGTGATCGGCTTAATGGTAGCAGCAATGGACATAGTACCCTTTGCACGTCTACATCTCAGACCGCTGCAATTGTGCATGCTGAGTCAGTGGAATGGGGATTACTCAGACTTGTCCCCTACTCTGAATCTGGATCAAGAGACCAGAAACTCTCTTCTATGGTGGCTTTTCTCGGCCACATCTGTCCAGGGGGATGCCATTCAGCAGGCCGGACTGGACAATTGTAACAACAGACGCCAGCCTACTAGGTTGGGGCGCTGTCTGGAATTCTCTGAAGGCTCAGGGACAATGGAATCAGGAGGAAAGTCTCCTGCCAATAAACATTCTGGAATTGAGAGCAGTTCTCAATGCCCTTCTGGCTTGGCCCCAGTTAAAAACTCGGGGGTTCATCAGGTTTCAGTCGGACAACATCACGACTGTAGCTTACATCAACCATCAAGGAGGGACAAGAAGCTCCCTAGCAATGATGGAAGTATCAAAGATAATTCGCTGGGCAGAGTCTCACTCTTGCCACCTGTCAGCAATCCACATCCCGGGAGTGGAGAACTGGGAGGCGGATTTCTTGAGTCGCCAGACTTTTCATCCGGGGGAGTGGGAACTTCATCCGGAGGTCTTTGCCCAAATACTTCGACGTTGGGGCAAACCAGAGATAGATCCCATGGCGTCTCGCCAGAACGCCAAACGTCCTCGCTACGGGTCCAGATCCAGGGACCCGGGAGCGGTTCTGATAGATGCTTTGACAGCACCTTGGAACTTCGGGATGGCTTATGTGTTTCCACCCTTCCCGCTGCTTCCTCGATTGATTGCCAAAATCTAACAGGAGAGAGCATCAGTGATTCTAATAGCGCCTGCATGGCCACGCAGGACTTGGTATGCAGATCTAGTGGACATGTCATCCTGTCCGCCTTGGTCTCTACCTCTAAGACAGGACCTTCTGATACAGGGTCCATTCAAACATCAAAATCTAACTTCTCTGAAGCTGACTGCTTGGAAATTGAACGCTTGATTTTATCAAAACGTGGTTTTTCTGAGTCGGTTATTGATACCCTGATACAGGCTAGGAAGCCTGTTACCAGAAGGATTTACCATAAGATATGGCGTAAATACCTATACTGGTGCGAATCCAAAGGTTACTCCTGGAGTAAGGTTAGGATTCCTAGGATATTGTCCTTTCTACAAGAAGGTTTAGAAAAGGGTTTATCGGCTAGCTCATTAAAGGGACAGATCTCAGCTCTGTCCATCTTGTTACACAGGCGTCTGTCAGAAAATCCAGACGTCCAGGCTTTTTGTCAGGCTTTAGCTAGGATCATGCCTGTGTTTAAAACTGTTGCTCCGCCATGGAGTTTAAACCTTGTTCTTAACGTTCTACAAGGAGTTCCGTTTGAACCCCTTCATTCCATTGATATAAAGTTGTTATCTTGGAAAGTGTTATTTTTAATGGCTATTTCTTCGGCTCGGAGAGTCTCTGAGTTATCAGCTTTACATTGTGATTCTCCTTATTTGATTTTTCATTCAGATAAGGTAGTTCTGCGTACAAAACCTGGGTTCTTACCTAAGGTAGTCACTAACAGGAACATCAATCAAGAGATCGTGGTGCCTTCCCTGTGCCCGAATCCTTCTTCAAAGAAGGAACGTCTTCTACACAATCTGGATGTAGTTCGTGCCCTCAAGTTCTACTTGCAGGCAACTAAGGATTTTCGACAAACGTCTTCCCTGTTTGTCGTGTACTCTGGTCAGAGGAGAGGTCATAAGGCTTCGGCTACCTCTCTCTCCTTCTGGCTTCGTAGCATAATTCGTTTAGCCTATGAGACTGCTGGACAGCAGCCTCCTGAAAGAATTACAGCTCATTCTACTAGAGCTGTGGCTTCCACTTGGGCCTTTAAGAATGAGGCCTCTGTTGAACAGATTTGCAAGGCTGCAACTTGGTCTTCGCTTCATACTTTTTCCAAATTTTACAAATTTGACACTTTTGCTTCTTCGGAGGCTATTTTTGGGAGAAAGGTTCTTCAGGCAGTGGTTCCTTCTGTATAATGAGCCTGCCTATCCCTCCCGTCATCCGTGTACTTTTGCTTTGGTATTGGTATCCCAGAAGTAATGATGACCCGTGGACTGATCACACATAACAGAAGAAAACATAATTTATGCTTACCTGATAAATTCCTTTCTTCTGTTGTGTGATCAGTCCACGGCCCGCCCTGTTTTTTAAGGCAGGTAAATATCTTTTAAATTATACTCCAGTCACCACTTCACCCTTGGTTTCTCCTTTTTCGTTGATTCTTGGTCGAATGACTGGGAGTGACGTAGAGGGGAGGAGCTATATGCAGCTCTGCTGGGTGAATCCTCTTGCATTTCCTGTTGGGGAGGAGTTATATCCCAGAAGTAATGATGACCCGTGGACTGATCACACAACAGAAGAAAGGAATTTATCAGGTAAGCATAAATTATGTTTTTCGTTCCTTTCGCAATTTCAGGAATGGACCGGCCTCTAATTCCGCATCCTCTAAACAAGAGGGTAATGCTTCACAAACCAAGCCAGCCTGGAAACCGATGCAAGGCTGGAACAAGGGTAAGCAGGCCAAGAAGCCTGCTGCTGCTAACAAAACAGCATGAAGGAGTAGCCCCCGATCCGGGACTGGATCTAGTAGGGGGCAGACTCTCTCTCTTTGCTCAGGCTTGGGCAAGAGATGTTCAGGATCCCTGGTCTCTCAGGGTTATCTTCTGGAATTCAAGGAACTACCCCCAAGGGGAAGGTTCCACATGTCTCACTTATCCTCAAACCAAATAAAGAGACAGGCATTCTTACATTGTGTAGAAGACCTGTTAAAAATGGGAGTGATACACCTAGTTCCAACGGCGGAACAGGGGATGGGATTTTACTCAAATCTGTTTGTAGTTCCCAAAAAAGAGGGAACTTTCAGACCAATTCTGGATTTAAAGATCCTAAACAAATTTCTCAGGGTTCCATCGTTCAAAATGGAAACCATTCGAACGATTCTACCTACAATCCAGGAAGGTCAATCTATGACTACCGTGGATCTAAAGGATGCGTATCTACATATTCCTATCCACAGGGATTATCATCAGTTCCTAAGGTTCGCCTTTCTGGACAAACATTACCAGTTTGTGGCCCTCCCATTCGGATTAGCCACTGCTCCAAGGATTTTCACAAAGGTACTCGGGTCCCTTCTAGCGGTTCTAAGACCAAGGGGCATTGCAGTAGTACCTTACTTGGACGACATTCTAATACAAGCGTCGTCTCTTTCAAAGGCAAAGGCTCACACAGACATCGTTCTGGCCTTTCTCAGATCTCACGGATGGAAGGTGAACATAGAAAAAAGTTCCCTGTCTCCGTCGACAAGAGTTCCTTTCTTGGGAACAATAATAGATTCTTTAGAAATGAGGATTTTCCTGACAGAAGTCAGAAAGTCAAAACTTCTAAACATTTGTCAAGTTCTTCATTCTATTCCACGTCCTTCCGTAGCTCAGTGCATGGAAGTGGTAGGATTGATGGTTGCAGCAATGGACATAGTTCCTTTTGCGCGAATTCATCTAAGACCATTACAACTGTGCATGCTGAAACAGTGGAATGGGGACTATACAGACTTGTCTCCAGTGATTCAAGTAGATCAGAAGACCAGAGACTCACTCCGTTGGTGGCTAACCCTGGACCACCTGTCCCAGGGAATGAGCTTCCGCAGACCAGAGTGGGTCATCGTCACGACCGACGCCAGTCTAGAGGGCTGGGGCGCGGTCTGGGACTCCCTGAAAGCTCAGGGACTATGGTCTCGGGAGGAGTCTCTTCTCCCGATAAACATTCTGGAACTGAGAGCGATATTCAATGCTCTCAGGGCTTGGCCTCAACTAGCAAAGGCCAGATTCATAAGATTCCAATCAGACAACATGACAACTGTTGCTTATATCAATCATCAGGGGGGAACAAGGAGTTCCCTGGCGATGAGAGAAGTGACCAAAATAATAAAATGGGCGGAGGATCACTCCTGCCACCTATCTGCGATCCACATCCCAGGAGTGGAAAACTGGGAGGCGGATTATCCGAGTCGTCAGACATTCCATCCGGGGGAGTGGGAACTCCACCCGGAGATCTTTGCCCAAATAACTCAATTATGGGGCATTCCAGACATGGATCTGATGGCGTCTCGTCAGAACTTCAAGGTTCCTTGCTACGGGTCCAGATCCAGGGATCCCAAGGCGACTCTAGTGGATGCACTAGTAGCGCCTTGGACCTTCAACCTAGCTTATGTGTTTCCACCGTTTCCTCTCATTCCCAGGCTGGTAGCCAGGATCAAAAAGGAGAGGGCCTCGGTGATCTTGATAGCTCCTGCGTGGCCACGCAGGACTTGGTATGCAGACCTGGTGAATATGTCATCGGTTCCACCATGGAAGCTACCTTTGAGACAGGATCTTCTTGTACAGGGTCCATTCGAACATCCAAATCTGGTCTCCCTCCAGCTGACGGCTTGGAAATTGAACGCTTGATTCTATCAAAGCGTGGGTTTTCAGATTCTGTGATAGATACTCTGGTTCAAGCCAGAAAACCGGTAACTAGAAAAATTTACCATAAAATATGGAAAAGATATATCTGCTGGTGTGAATCCAAGGGATTCTTATGGAATAAGATCAAAATTCCTAAGATCCTTTCCTTTCTACAAGAAGGTTTGGATAAAGGATTATCAGCGAGTTCTCTAAAGGGACAGATTTCTGCTTTATCTGTCTTGTTACACAAACGACTGGCAACTGTGCCAGATGTTCAAGCATTTGTTCAGGCTCTGGTTAGAATCAAGCCTGTTTACAGACCTTTGACTCCTCCCTGGAGTTTAAATCTAGTTCTTTCAGTTCTCCAAGGGGTTCCGTTTGAACCTTTACATTCCATAGATATTAAGTTGTTATCTTGGAAAGTTTTGTTTTTGGTTGCTATTTCTTCTGCTAGAAGAGTTTCTGAGTTATCTGCTCTGCAGTGTAATCCGCCCTCTCTGGTGTTCCATTCAGATAAGGTTGTTTTGCGTACTAAGCCTGGTTTTCTTCCAAAGGTTGTTTCCAACAAAAATATTAACCAGGAGATAGTTGTACCTTCTTTGTGTCCGAATCCAGTTTCAAAGAAGGAACGTTTGTTACACAATTTAGATGTAGTCCGTGCTCTAAAATTCTGTTTAGAAGCTACAAAAGAGTTCAGACAAACATCTTCTCTGTTTGTCGTCTATTCGGGTAAAAGGAGAGGTCAAAAAGCGACTTCTACCTCTCTTTCCTTTTGGCTTAAAAGCATCATTCGATTGGCTTACGAGACTGCCGGACGGCAGCCTCCTGAAAGAATCACAGCTCACTCTACTAGGGCTGTGGCTTCCACATGGGCCTTCAAGAACGAGGCTTCTGTTGATCAGATATGTAAGGCAGCGACTTGGTCTTCCCTGCACACTTTTGCCAAATTTTACAAATTTGATACTTTTGCTTCTTCGGAGGCTATTTTTGGGAGAAAGGTTTTGCAAGCCGTGGTGCCTTCTGTTTAGGTAACCTGATTTGCTCCCTCCCTTCATCCGTGTCCTAAAGCTTTGGTATTGGTTCCCACAAGTAAGGATGACGCCGTGGACCGGACACACCAATGTTGGAGAAAACAGAATTTATGCTTACCTGATAAATTACTTTCTCCAACGGTGTGTCCGGTCCACGGCCCGCCCTGGTTTTTTAATCAGGTTTGATTAATTATTTTCTCTAACTACAGTCACCACGGCACCCTATAGTTTCTCCTGTTTTTTCCTCCTGTCCGTCGGTCGAATGACTGGGGTGGGCGGAGCCTAGGAGGGACTATATGGACAGCTTTTGCTGGGACTCTTTGCCATTTCCTGTTGGGGAAGAGATATTCCCACAAGTAAGGATGACGCCGTGGACCGGACACACCGTTGGAGAAAGTAATTTATCAGGTAAGCATAAATTCTGTTTTTCTCTTGTTAAGTGTATCCAGTCCACGGATCATCCATTACTTGTGGGATATATTCCCTTCCCAACAGGAAGTTGCAAGAGGATCACCCACAGCAGAGCTGCTATATAGCTCCTCCCCTCACATGTCATATCCAGTCATTCTCTTGCAACCCTCAACATAGATGGAGGTCGTGAGAGAACTGTGGTGTTTTATACTTAGTTTATTTCTTCAATCAAAAGTTTGTTATTTTTAAATGGCACCGGAGTGTGCTGTTTTTTCTCAAGCAGTATTTGGAAGAAGAATCTGCCTGCGTTTTCTATGATCTTAGCAGAAGTAACTAAGATCCACTTGCTGTTCTCACACATTCTGAGGAGTGAGGTAACTTCAGAAAGGGAATGGCGTGCAGGTTTTCCTGCAACTAAGGTATGTGCAGTAAAATATTTTTCTAAGGAATGGAATTGACTAAGAAAATGCTGCTGATACCGAAGTAATGTAAGTAAAGCCTTAAATGCAGTGAAAGCGACTGGTATCAGGCTTATTAATAGAGATATATACTCTTTATAAAATGTGTTTTCAAACGTTTGCTGGCATGTTTAATCGTTTTTTCAACGTACATTTGGTGATAAAACTTATTGGGGCATAATTTTTCCACATGGCTGGCTTAATTTCTGCATAGAAACAGTTAACTGAGGCTTCCCACTGTTGTAATATGAGTGGGAGGGGCCTATTTTAGCGCTTTTTTGCGCAGTAAAAATTCAGACTCAGACTTCCTGCTTCTTCCTGCATGATCCAGGACTTCTCTAGAGGGCTCAAAAGGCTTCAAAAGTCATATTGAGGGAGGTAATCAGTCACAGCAGAGCTGTGACAGTGTGTTTGAATGTTTTTAAAAAAACGTTTTTCTCTATTGTTTATCCGTTTTGGGTATTAAGGGGTTAATCATCCATTTGCAAGTGGGTGCAATGCTCTGCTAACTTAATACATTAACTGTGAAAATTTGGTTGGTATAACTGCTTTGGTTCATTGTTATTTCAACTTGAGACAGGTTTTGTGCTTCTTAAAGGCGCAGTAGCATTTTTTATATTGCTTGTAAACTTATTGTGAAGTGTTTTTCAAGCTTGCCAGTCTTATTGCTAGTCTGTTTAAACATGTCTGACATAGATGAATCTACTTGTTCATTATGTTTGAAAGCCAGTGTGGAGCCCCATAGGAATATGTGTACTAAATGTATTGATTTCACTTTAAATAATAAAGGTCAGTCTTTATCTATAAAAGAATTATCACCAGACGACGAGGGGGAAGTTATGCCGACTAACTCTCCTCACGTGTCAGTACCTTCGCCTCCCGCTCAGGGGGCGCATGCTATTATGGCGCCAAGTACATCAGAGACGCCCATAGCAATTACTTTACAGGACATGGCTACAATCATGAATAATACCCTGTCAGAAGTATTATCTAGATTGCCAGAATTGAGAGGCAAGCGCGATAGCTCTGGGAGTAGGAGAGATGCAGAGCGCGCTGGTGCTGTAAGAGCCATGTCTGATACTGCATCACAAATTGCAGAACATGAGGACGGAGAGCTTCATTCTGTGGGTGACGGATCTGATCCGGGGAAACCTGATTCAGAGATCTCTAATTTTAAATTTAAGCTTGAGAACCTCTGTGTATTGCTTGGGGAGGTTTTAGCTGCTCTGAACGACTGTAACACAGTTGCAATTCCAGAGAAATTGTGTAAGCTGGATAGATACTATGCGGTACCGGTGTGTACTGATGTTTTCCCTATACCTAAAAGGCTTACAGAAATTATTAGCAAGGAGTGGGATAGACCCGGTGTGCCCTTTTCCCCACCTCCTATATTTAGAAAAATGTTTCCAATAGACGCCACTACACGGGACTTATGGCAGACGGTCCCTAAGGTGGAGGGAGCAGTTTCTACTTTAGCAAAGCGTACCACTATCCCGGTTGAGGACAGTTGTGCTTTTTCAGATCCAATGGATAAAAAATTAGAAGGTTAACTTAAGAAAATGTTTGTTCAACAAGGTTTTATCCTGCAGCCCCTTGCATGCATTGCGCCTGTCACTGCTGCTGCGGCATTCTGGTTTGAGTCTCTGGAAGAGGCCATTCACACAGCTCCATTGGATGAAATTATGGACAAGCTTAAATCACTTAAGCTAGCTAACTCATTTGTTTCTGATGCCATTGTACATTTGACTAAACTAACGGCTAAGAACTCCGGATTCGCCATCCAGGCGCGGAGGGCGCTATGGCTTAAATCCTGGTCAGCTGACGTGACTTCTAAATCTAAATTACTTAATATTCCTTTCAAGGGGCAGACCTTATTCGGGCCCGGCTTAAAGGAAATTATTGCTGACATTACTGGAGGTAAGGGGCATACCCTTCCTCAGGACAGGGCCAAATCAAAGGCCAAACAGTCTAATTTTCGTGCCTTTCGAAATTTCAAGGCAGGAGCAGCATCAACTTCCTCCGCTCCAAAACAGGAAGGAACTGTTGCTCATTTCAGACAGGCCTGGAAACCTAACCAGTCCTGGAACAAGGGCAAGCAGGCCAGAAAACCTGCTACTGCCCCCAAGACAGCATGAAGGAACGGCCCCCTATCCGGAAACGGATCTAGTGGGGGGCAGACTTTCTCTCTTCGCCCAGGCGTGGGCAAGAGATGTCCAGGGTCCCTGGGCGTTGGAGATCATATCTCAGGGATATCTTCTGGACTTCAAGGCTTCTCCTCCTCAAGGGAGATTTCATCTTTCAAGGTTATCAGAAAACCAGATAAAGAGGCATTCCTACGCTGTGTACAAGACCTCCTAGTAATGGGGGTAATCCACCCAGTTCCGTGGACGGAACAAGGACAGGGATTTTATTCAAATCTGTTCGTGGTTCCCAAGAAAGAGGGTACCTTCAGACCAATTTTGGACCTAAAGACCTTAAACAAATTCCTAAGAGTTCCATCATTCAAAATGGAAACTATTCGGACCATCCTGCCCATGATCCAAGAGGGTCAGTACATGACCACAGTGGACTTAAAGGATGCCTACCTTCACATACCGATTCACAAAGATCATCATCGGTTCCTAAGATTTGCCTTTCTAGACAGGCATTACCAATTTGTAGCTCTCCCCTTCGGGTTGGCTACGGCCCCGAGAATCTTTACAAAGGTTCTGGGCTCACTTCTGGCGGTTCTAAGACCGCGAGGCATAGCAGTGGCTCCGTATCTAGACGACATCCTAATACAGGCATCAAGCTTTCAAATTGCCAAGTATCATACAGAGATAGTTCTGGCATTTCTGAGGTCGCATGGGTGGAAGGTGAACGTGGAAAAGAGTTCTCTATCACCACTCACAAGAGTCTCCTTCCTAGGGACTCTGATAGATTCTGTAGAAATGAAAATTTACCTGACGGAGGCCAGGTTATTAAAACTTTTAAATGCTTGCCGTGTCCTTCATTCCATTCCACGCCCGTCAGTGGCTCAGTGCATGGAAGTAATCAGCTTAATGGTAGCGGCAATGGACATAGTGCCATTTGCGCGCCTGCATCTCAGAACGCTGCAATTGTGCATGCTAGGTCAGTGGAATGGGGATTACTCAGATTTGTCCCCCCTACTAAATCTGGATCAAGAGACCAGAGATTCTCTTCTCTGGTGGCTATCTCGGGTCCATCTGTCCAAGGGTATGACCTTTCGCAGGCCAGATTGGACGATTGTAACAACAGATGCCAGCCTTCTAGGCTGGGGCGCAGTCTGGAATTCCCTGAAGGCTCAGGGATCGTGGACTCAGGAGGAGAAACTCCTCCCAATATATATTCTGGAGTTAAGAGCAATATTCAATGCTCTTCTAGCTTGGCCTCCGTTAGCAACACTGAGGTTCATCAGATTCCAGTCGGACAACATCACGACTGTGGCTTACATCAACCATCAAGGGGGAACCAGGAGCTCCCTAGCGATGTTAGAAGTCTCAAAGATAATTCGCTGGGCAGAGTCTCGCTCTTGCCACTTGTCAGCGATCCACATCCCAGGCGTGGAGAACTGGGAGGCGGACTTTCTAAGTCGTCAGACTTTTCATCCGGGGGAGTGGGAACTCCATCCGGAGGTGTTTGCTCAACTGGTCCATCGTTGGGGCAAACCAGAACTGGATCTCATGGCGTCTAGCCAGAAAGCCAAACTTCCTCGTTACGGATCCAGGTCCAGGGACCCGGGAGCGACGCTGATAGATGCTCTAGCAGCTCCTTGGTTCTTCAACATGGCTTATGTGTTTCCACCGTTTCCTCTGCTGCCTCGACTGATTGCCAAGGTCAAACAGGAGAGAGCATCGGTGATTCTGATAGCGCCTGCGTGGCCACGCAGGACCTGGTATGCAGACCTAGTGGACATGTCGTCCTGTCCACCATGGACTCTACCTCTGAGACAAGACCTTCTAATACAAGGTCCTTTCAATCATCCAAATCTAATTTCTCTGAGACTGACTGCATGGAGATTGAATGCTTGATCCTATCAAAGCGTGGCTTCTTCGAGTCAGTTATTGATACCTTAATACAGGCACGAAAGCCTGTTACCAGGAAAATCTACCATAAGATATGGCGTAAATACCTGTATTGGTGCGAATCCAAGAGTTACTCATGGAGTAAGGTTAGGATTCCTAGGATATTGTCCTTTCTCCAAGAGGGTTTGGAAAAAGGCTTATCAGCTAGTTCGTTAAAGGGACAGATTTCTGCTCTGTCTATTCTTTTGCACAAGCGTCTGGCAGAAGTTCCAGACGTCCAGGCTTTTTGTCAGGCTTTGGCTAGGATTAAGCCTGTGTTTAAAACTGTTGCTCCTCCGTGGAGCTTTAACTTGGTTCTTAAGGTTCTTCAAGGAGTTCCGTTTGAACCCCTTCATTCCATTGATATTAAACTTTTATCTTGGAAAGTTCTGTTTTTGATGGCTATTTCCTCAGCTCGAAGAGTCTCTGAGTTATCTGCCTTACATTGTGATTCTCCTTATCTGATTTTTCATTCAGACAAGGTAGTTCTGCGTACCAAACCTGGGTTTTTACCTAAGGTGGTTTCTAACAGGAATATCAATCAAGAGATTGTTGTTCCATCATTGTGTCCTAATCCTTCTTCAAAGAAGGAACGTCTTTTGCATAATCTGGACGTAGTCCGTGCCTTGAATTTTTACTTACAGGCTACTAAAGATTTTCGTCAAACATCTGCCCTGTTTGTCGTTTACTCTGGACAGAGGAGAGGTCAAAAAGCTTCGACAACCTCTCTCTCCTTTTGGCTTCGGAGCATAATACGCTTAGCCTATGAGACTGCTGGACAGCAGCCCCCTGAAAGGATTACAGCTCATTCTACTAGGGCTGTGGCTTCCACCTGGGCCTTTAAAAATGAGGCCTCTGTTGAACAGATTTGCAAGGCTGCGACTTGGTCTTCGCTTCACACCTTTTCAAAATTTTACAAATTTGACACTTTTGCTTCTTCGGAGGCTGTTTTTTGGAGAAAGGTTCTATAGGCAGTGGTTCCTTCCGTTTAAGTTCCTGCCTTGTCCCTCCCATCATCCGTGTACTTTAGCTTTGGTATTGGTATCCCACAAGTAATGGATGATCCGTGGACTGGATACACTTAACAAGAGAAAACATAATTTATGCTTACCTGATAAATTTATTTCTCTTGTAGTGTATCCAGTCCACGGCCCGCCCTGTCCTTTTAAGGCAGGTCTAAATTTTAATTAAACTACAGTCACCACTGCACCCTATGGTTTCTCCTTTCTCGTCTTGTTTCGGTCGAATGACTGGATATGGCAGTGAGGGGAGGAGCTATATAGCAGCTCTGCTGTGGGTGATCCTCTTGCAACTTCCTGTTGGGAAGGAGAATATCCCACAAGTAATGGATGATCCCTGGACTGGATACACTACAAGAGAAATACATTTATCAGGTAAGCATAAATTATGTTTTTCTATTATCAAAAATTGGTTGTTTTCTTGGTATTTGTTAAAAAAAAAAAAGAGAGCTGTAAGCTCAAGCGTGAATGTGTCTGGAGCACTATATGGCAATAGTTTTGCAAGAATGTTATCCATTTGTAAGAGCATTAGATGGCAGCACTATTTCTTGCCATGTAGTGCTCCAGACACCTGCCAAGGTATGTCTTCAACAAAGTATATCATTGGAAAGAAGCAAATTTGATAATAGAAGTTAAACTGGAATATTTTGTATATTTTTTTAATTTGTATGCTCTGTTTGGTTTTTTTTTTGGCGCCAAGCTGTATTTCCCGCACAGCTATTGGCTAAGAGGGGGAAAACGTCACCTCTCAGCCAAATAGCGTTCTGCCATGGGCTGCCTTTAGCTGCTCAGCGCCGCGAACGCTGTTAACAAATAAAGGGGCTTTCAGAATGAAGTATTTTATACTTCATGAATGAAAGTCCCTTTATTTGTTACGATGGTAAATCCTAGTGTTTCGCAAACTCTAGGATTTACCATCACTTTTAAAGTCATGGTCAGCTGACATGGTTTCTAAATCTAGAAAACTCCCTTTTTAAGGGAAAATTTTTGTTTTGGCCTGGTCTATATACAATCCTTTCTACTATAACCGGAGGAAAGGAAGTCTTTCTTCCCCAGTACCAGAGGTCTAAGGGAAAGAGTAGAGCATTCAGTCATTTTCGTTCCTTTTGTCAATCAAGAAACCAAAGTTCCTTTTCTCTTTTCAGAAATTGGATTCTTCCAGACCTTCCTGGAAATCCAATTCCAATTGGATCAAAGCTAAACAGTCAAAGTCTTCTTTCTCTTTAGAAATCTGCATGATGGTGTGCCCCCCCCATCCAGATTTTCTTCTGGTAGTGTGTGGATTACGCATTTTTCGGGGACACCTTGTTGCAGTCTTTTTATGAATTTTGAGTTTGAAATATAATTTCCTTGTGGTACAGAATAGGCTTCAAATCAAGACGTCCCAAAAGAAGGTTTATTCTATTTTCTGTGGGCATGAATGGGTTAAATTTACAGGGTCTCCAGCTGCCTTATCCCAAATCCTTTTCCGGACATAATGGCCAACGCACATTAATCCTTAAAATCCTGCCTACACTTCCATAAACATGAACATTTGCTGCCACCAACCAAAAGCTTATTACTTAGGACTTTTTGGGCTTACCCTAAATTACAGTTGCATTAACACCTAAAAAAAACCAAATGTTTAAAAAAAAACTTTGGTAAAAGTACGCTTACCCCTAGAAGATCTTGATGAGGAAAGGTAAAAATATTAACATGTGGTACGAGCTGGAGTACCGAGCACTAAGTTTGATAGTAGTTGAAGTTGATTACCTTTGTTATTGATGATGATGCAACAAGGCAAACATTTTGAAAATGTCTTATGAAGTAACTGATTATATGCCTAATTAACCATGTGAAATTGAAAAAAATAACAAATAAAAAAAAAACACTTTGGTAAAATTTTTCTCAAGCTCACGTAAGCCGTAAATTAAGTAAGGCAGCTGGAGGCTCTGTAAAGGCCCGTACTTTCCCTGTTGTCACAGCTTGGGTGGTAGCCCTGTCTATGGCAAGCCTGAAGCAGTGGTTGATATTTGTGAACTTTTGGGG
This sequence comes from Bombina bombina, assembly GCF_027579735.1. Lineage (NCBI taxonomy): Eukaryota > Metazoa > Chordata > Amphibia > Anura > Bombinatoridae > Bombina > Bombina bombina. The sequence goes on along the minus strand of NC_069499.1, from coordinate 251,341,666 downwards.
TGGTGTAGGCAAGATTTGGAAGTTAAATTGTGTGGCATGTGTGCCCTGGTAGTAAAATGGGATACTGTAAAGGATTACAGTTCATTCTACTAGGTCAATTTCTACTTCCTGGGCGTTTAGGAATGAAGCTTCGGTTGATCAGATTTGCAAAGCAGCAACTTGGTCCTCTCTGCATACTTTTACTAAATTCTACCATTTTGATGTGTTTTCTTCTTCTGAAGCAGTTTTTGGTAGAAAAGTACTTCAGGCAGCGGTTTCTGTTTGAATCTTCTGCTTATGTTTTCATTAAACTTTATTTTGGGTGTGGATTATTTTCAGCAGGAATTGGCTGTCTTTATTTTATCCCTCCCTCTCTAGTGACTCTTGCGTGGAAGATCCACATCTTGGGTATTCATTATCCCATACGTCACTAGCTCATGGACTCTTGCTAATTACATGAAAGAAAACATAATTTATGTAAGAACTTACCTGATAAATTCATTTCTTTCATATTAGCAAGAGTCCATGAGGCCCACCCTTTTTGTGGTGGTTATGATTTTTTTGTATAAAGCACAATTATTCCAATTCCTTATTTTATATGCTTTTGCACTTTTTTCTTATCACCCCACTTCTTGGCTATTCGTTAAACTGAATTGTGGGTGTGGTGAGGGGTGTATTTATAGTCATTTTGAGGTTTGGGAAACTTTGCCCCTCCTGGTAGGAATGTATATCCCATACGTCACTAGCTCATGGACTCTTGCTAATATGAAAGAAATGAATTTATCAGGTAAGTTCTTACATAAATTATGTTATTTCTGACGGAGGTCAGAAAATCAAAGCTCTTAACCACTTTCCGAGGTCTTCATTCCATTCCTCAGCCATCAGTGGCTCAGTGTGTGGAGGTAATCGGACTCATGGTAGCGGCAATGGACATAGTTCCTTTTGCCCGCCTACACCTCAGGCCACTGCAACTGTGCATGCTCAAACAGTGGAATGGGGATTATGCAGATTTATCTCCTCAACTGCATCTGGACCAGGAGACCAGGGATTCTCTTCTCTGGTGGTTGTCTCAGGACCACCTGTCTCAGGACCACCTGTCTCAGGGAATGTGTTTCCGCAGGCCGGAGGGGCTCATAGTAATGACAGATGCCAGCCTGCTAGGCTGGGGTGCAGTCTGTAACTCTCTGAAAGCACAGGGCTTATGGTCAAGGGAGGAAACTCTCTTTCCGATAAACATTCTAGAACTGAGAGCGATATTCAATGCGCTCAAGGCGTGGCCTCTGCTAGCTGCGGCCAAATTCATCAGATTTCAGTCGGACAACATCACGACTGTAGCTTACATCAATCATCAAGGAGGAACACAGAGTTCTCTAGCGATGTTGGAGGTAACCAAAATAATTCGATGGGCAGAGGATCACTCTTGCCATCTCTCAGCAATCCATATCCCAGGGGTAGAGAACTGGGAGGCGGAATTCCTAAGTCGTCAGACTTTTCATCCGGGGGAGTGGGAACTCCTTCCGGAGGTATTTGCCCAGCTGACTCAGCTATGGGGTACACCAGAATTGGATCTGATGGCGTCCCATCAGAATGCCAAACTTCCTCGTTACGGGTCCAGGTTACGGGATCCCCAGGCGGTACTGATAGATGCTCTAGCAGTGCCCTGGTCCTTCAATCTGGCCTATGTATTTCCACCGTTTCCTCTCCTCCCACGTCTGGTTGTCATAATCAAGTAGGCGAGAGCTTCGGTGATTCTGATAGCACCTGCATGGCCACGCAGGACTTGGTATGCAGACCTAGTGGACATGTCATCGGTTCCACCGTGGACTCTGCCAATGAGGCAGGACCTTCTAATACAAGGTCCATTCACACATCCAAATCTAATTTCTCTGCGTCTGACTGCTTGGAGATTGAACGCCTGATCCTATCTAAGCGTGGTTTCTCTGAGTCGGTCATTGATACCCTGATTCAAGCTAGAAAGCCTGTCACCAGGAAGATTTATCATAAGATTTGGTGCAAATATTGTTATTGGTGTGAATCCAAGGGTTACTCATGGATATTGTCCTTTCTCCAAGAAGGATTGGAGAAGGGATTATCAGCTAGTTCCTTAAAAGGACAAATATCTGCTTTGTCTATTCTTTTACACAAACGTCTGGCAGATGTCCCAGACGTTCAAGCATTTAGTCAGGCCTTGGTCAGAATCAAGCCTGTGTTTAAACCTGTTGCTCCACCATGGAGCCTAAACTTAGTTCTTAAAGTTCTTCAAGGGGTTCAGTTTGAACCTATGCATTCCATAGATATTAAGCTTCTATCTTGGAAAGTTTTGTTTTTAGTAGCTATCTCTTCGGCTCGAAGAGCTTCTGAGCTAGCTGCTTTACAGTGTGACTCACCTTACCTTGTTTTCCATGCAGATAAGGTGGTTTTGCGTACCAAACCTGGGTTTCTTTTTAAGGTTGTTTCTAATAGCAATATCAATCAGGAGATTGTTGTTCCTTCACTGTGTCCTAATCCTTCATCAAAGAAGGAACGTCTGTTGCACAATCTTGATGTGGTTCTTGCTTTAAAGTTCTACTTACAAGCCGCTAAAGATTTCTGTCAAACATCTTCATTGTTTGTTGTTTATTCTGGTAAACGGAGAAGTCAAAAGGCTACGGCTACCTCTCTTTCCTTTTGGCTGAAAAGCATCATCCGTTTGGCTTATGAGACTGCTGGCCAGCAGCCTCCTGAAAGAATTACTGCTCATTCTACTAGAGCAGTGGCTTCCACATGGGCTTTTAAAAATGAGGCTTCTGTTGAACAGATTTGTAAGGCGGCGACTTGGTCTTCGCTTCATACTTTTTCCAAATTTTCCAAATTCGATACTTTTGCTTCTTCGGTACCTGTCTTGTCCCTCCCTTCATCCGTGTCCTAAAGCTTTGGTATTTGTATCCCACAAGTATGGCTGAATCCGTGGACTCGATACATCTTACAAGAGAAAACATAATTTATGCTTACCTGATAAATTTCTTTCTCTTGTGATGTATCGAGTCCACGGCCTGCCCTGTTTATTTAAGACAGGCAGTATATTTTTATTTAAAAAACTTCAGTCACCACTGCACCCTATAGTTTCTCCTTTTTCTTCCTAGCCTTCGGTCGAATGACTGGGGAGTGGAGCTAAGGGAGGAGCTATATAGACGGCTCTGCTGTGGGTGCTCTCTTTGCCACTTCCTGTAGGGAAGGAGAATATCCCACAAGTATGGATGAATCTGTGGACTCGATACATCACAAGAGAAATACATTTATCAGGTAAGCATAAATTTGTTTTTTTCCAGTCATGTGACTGCTATTGAAAAGCTTTTGGAAACCAATGCACTAATTAAAATAGCCAGTAGGTGGAGTTGTCAGCTTGTTTTGTAGCAAAGATATGCAACTTAAAGGGACACTGAACCCAATTTTTTTCTTTCATGATTCAGATAGAGCATGCAATTTTAAGCAACTTTTTAATTTACTCCTATTATCAATTTTTCTTCCTTCTTTTGCTATCTTTATTGGAAAAGGAAGGCATCTAAGCTAAGGAGCCAGCAAATGTTTGGTTTCAGAACCATGGACAGCATTGGTTTATTGGTGCTGCCCAATCAGCAAGGACACAACCCAGGTTGTTCACCAAAAATGGGCCGGCATCTAAACTTACATTCTTGCTTTTCAAATAAACATACCAAGAGAATGAAGAAAATATGATAATAGGAGTAAATTAGAAAGTTGCTTAAAATTGCATGCTCTATCTGAATCACAAAAGAAAAAATTTGCCTTAAATGGATCTGTGACAACAGATCAGACCAGATCTATTGAGCAAAATTTAGCAGGCACTTCCCTATTATCTTCCTCTCCAGCAGATTCAGGTGAAGGTGACTAATTGCTTATTAATCACTGCAGATTGAAATGCATAGAATAGGTGCACACCCAATATTATCTAACATGCTAACAATGCAGAGATCTGATTGCAGAAAAATGCAAGTAAAAAAAAAGTTTTTTTAGTTCATTAAACTTAGTTTGATGATGATAGTCTATATTTTTAGGTTTATAATGCTGTTTAGCATTTCAAGTCTTCATTTCAAAGCTTTAAAAATAATGTATTAGGTGTTACTTAGGACAATTTTGAGAGGGTCCTGGAACCTAACTCCCTCACTTCCCATTGACTTACATTATAAACTGGGTTTCAATTTACAACGGTTTCGATTTACAACCATTCCTCCTGGAACCTAACCCCGGCGTAAACTGAGGGCTTACCTGTTTGTGTGTATGTATATGTGTGTATATATATATATATATATATATATGTATATGTGTGTGTATCTGTTAAATCAAAGTAAACATAAAGAGACTGTTTGTTTGCACTTAGAATTTCTTTCTGAAGCCTCTGCCTCTACAGCTTGATAAGGGAGCAAGCATGTTCAGAACTGAAAGGGACACTAAACCCAAGTTTTTTTCCTTTCATGATTCAGATAGAGCATGCAATTTTAAGCAACTTTCTAATTTACTCCTATTATCAATTTTTCTTCATTCTCTTGCTTTCTTTATTTGAAAAAGACGCATCTAAGCTAAGGAGTCAGCCAATTTTTTGTTCAGAACCCAGAACAGCACTTGTTTATTGGTGCTGTCCAATCCGCAAGGTCAACCCAGGTTGTATAGTTTTGCTTATTTTTTTTTTTAATAACTTGGTGCAGTTCTTTAGACTCCTAACCAAGTCCCCAAAGTATCAGATGTAGACTCTGTTCTACAGATTGATTGCTGCTTGCTCCTCTTTTGTGTAATGGGTCTTTTTATATGCAGGGGAAGGGTGAAGTGTCTGATCTTCCTGTTTTCATAGCCCCTTTCAATGGGTGTCACAGGCTAATGTCATCAACAGTGCTAAACTGAGAGCTCCAAGTAAGTTTTTAAAATGTTTTATACTGGATTTTTAGATCAGTATCTGCATATTCTTCTTTATAGTAGTGTCTATTACATGCAGTTATATGAAAATTGATGTATACTTTCCCTTTAAGTTGCATTATGCAGTATGGACAAGATCTGATTTCTTGTCTCTCTAGCATTCTGTCTATATAGTAAACCAGCAAATTGTACTCAAGAAGATTTGCCATCAAGTTAGATATGTTTTCCAGTAGAGACATCACCCCAGTTGTGGGGTTGTGACAGGAAGTAAAGGACACTGCACAAATGAAGTTTAATATAAGAAGAAAAAAAAGTTTAAAATCATTTTAAAATGGTGAATGATACATATTGCAATGATTGCTATTTCTTATAAGCCACTGATAAGCAATATATTTTTCCTTTTTTTTTTTTTTTATTACAACAATGAAAGAGACTCTTTATATCCCTAAAATGAAGTGGCTTTATCTTTCACTACCTAACTAAACTCATTGCTTCTTTTATAAAACTGTGTATACTGCTGTACTCTTTAGTGTACTTATTGGGAGATACCCTTTTGGGTTTATCATTTTTTTAGTTCTATTCTTTGATAGGTCAGAACAAATTCAAGAAGTCATAAAGACAGTTCCCTTTTAAATTTTTATTTAAATTCTGCATGGCTTTTTTTTTATTTTTTATAAAAATAAAATATTTTGTCAGTCTCTTATGGTTGGGAAAATTTACAATATAGACTATTAAAATTCCAATCGTTCTTAAACAGTTTGTGGAGTAGAATATCCAATTTGTAATGGGCTACCGACAGCAGTGCATTTTATTTTAGGCTTCTAATCTTCTCTGGATTGATGAGATTAGACTAAGGAGGATTAACTAGTTTTTGAATTAGAGATCTAGTTTTCTTGCATTTAAAAAAAAAAAAAAAATGGCTTTACCTTTAAAATCAGAAGGAAAAAAAATAGAAATGTCAGTACCACCAAAAAAAATTAAATTGTGATCTTGGTTCCTTTACTCCATTCTTTCAGTAAATGTCATTTCTATTTAGAATAGCGTAGCACATTTAATGCTTTTTTTTGTGTTTAACTCTTTTAGGTAGCATTATTTTTTTTTTCATATTTGACTTTTTATATTGAGGATTTTCAAACAGTACAACAGACAGTAAAAGTCACAAGTGTTACAATTTTAGACACAGTAACATACAGAATACATGAACAAGTTATATTGAAATTAGTAACTGAAATAGTAAGTGACAAGAGCTTCTGAATCCTACATTTTATAATAGCATATTGAGGTGATTACTGAGCTGACCACATGTGGGTCTCATGGTCATGAGAATAAAATAGATATGGCAGTCTCTTGAAAGGCCACTCCTGGACCTTATGACAAGATAAATACAAAATATATATATATAAGGGGGGGGGGGGGAAGGGTGGTCAGCAGGCAAAGAGGCGCTATAAATGTAAACTTAGGAGAAAATATAAAGTATGATAGTACAATGGCTTCTTGACCCTCAAATTTATAATATTTCCAATAATTAATTCCATCCAAAACACTTAAGGGCCCTCTTAGACCAAGCCCATCTTAATGATAGAATAGGAGAGGATCAAATAATCGGTTACAGTGTACTCAGGAGCTTGGTAAAGATAAAATAGACAGCAATTATGCATAAGAGCAATAACATGATCATCCTATACCTAAGATATAAACTACTAAGATAATGATTAGCTGTATATAAACATAGAACTCAGGGAGATACTAACATTTAATCTTAATGGTATTACTACTGCAGGTTCCTTAAAGGAGATAGTGTGTTTCAATGGAACGATAGGTACTATCTGGACGTGTTGCTATCTAGAGCCCCCAGAGCCTGCCAGTATGTCTCGACAGAAAACTATGAGCCAGTAGAGTGTACCAAATATACATCCTAAGCTGTAGAGACCTCAGTTGTGAGCAGGAGTATATTTTACAATTTAAGCCCCATATAAATAAAGGATCACTCTTGGACCTAACTAGCCTAGTAATATAGTAAAGAGGAATAATGGTGGCTATTCTGAGGCCTTAGTACATTTATAAATGCTAGTAATCAGCCACTGATAGAACTCCATAAACATAAATTAGGGAACTATATAAAAGCAGATCTAATAGAAATTGGATTAAATTGCTAACTGTAGTATAAAATGGATAGGTACTGAGGGCAAGGCCCACTCTTACTTAAGGATAAATAAAGACTCAGGGATAGAATATGTTAGATTCTAAGTTGCATAAAGTCCCTAAATTAACAACTCTGGCAACAACAAATAAAATGAAATATAATTGCAGGCGGAATTGTCCTTAATAACAATGCGTAAGTCCGTATACTGATCATAATATAATACCACATTTTTCTAGGATAAATAAATTAAGCTTAGCTCCCTTATAACGTGAAGTGCCTTATAGAATGATGCCTCATTATAATCGATGAACATTTTAATGCCATTTCATGTTCAGTGTTATGCACAGAACATTTTGCTAACCGGAGACAGTGTAATACTCTTCTGTTATTAAGCTGTCCAAGAACAAATTAGTTGCTAATTTAACATAAATTAATGACAATGTATGCAATAAACAAAACTATTTTTAATATTGGCTAATTTTAGCTTAATATGCACACCACCTAACTGATTTTAATTGCACCTGGCTAAAATTCAAGTCAATATTACACTAAAATTACCCAAAATTAAACATTTTTAATGTTTGTTGCACTAATTATCATTGACTCATTTTGTTAAATAATGCAGTAAATTTTGTATAAGCAACATTTATCAATTACAGCAAATTTTATAATATTGCTCCTTGTTGCACTTCCCCACGGTGCCACCCAGCTGGAAAACATTTCTGTTGATAACACACACCATAGGTTACTTTTGAATATGTTTGTTTCCATTTAAATTTGAAGTGTGTATGTATGTTTTGATAATATAACATATATTCCAATACGTAAACATTTATTTCATTCTTATACTATAAAGCATTTTATTTATTTTGACCACAAATGAAAGTACACTCTTTTCTGCTTTTATTCTTTGCAGATTTCCAACAAGTATTCAAAAATGATGATCAGCATAAATCCAGTAATAAAGAAAGTTGGACAAGATGGAGAATACCATGTTGAGTTTTGAGTTACATTTGGATACCATTAGAAAATAAGGAAGAATGAGAAATTTACCCATCTGTCTAAATGAGCTCAGAAGGATGAAAGGGGAGTGATGATGGCAAAAAATAAGGAACTGCGCCCCCCATCATATACCATTAGTGTGGTAGGATTGTCAGGAACCGAGAAGGATAAAGGAAACTGTGGAGTTGGAAAGTCATGCCTCTGCAACAGATATGTGCGACCAAAAGCTGATGAATATTATGCAGAGCATACCTCTGTGCTTAGCACAATTGACTTTGGGGGACGTGTTGTCAACAATGACCACTTTTTGTATTGGGGTGACGTAATTCAAATTGGAGAGGATGGAGTGGACTGTAAGCACCACATCATTGAACAGACTGAGTTCATTGATGATCAAACTTTCCTTCCACATAGGAGTACAAATCTTCAACCCTATATAAAGAGAGCAGCGGCTTCTAAACTTCAGTCTGCAGAGAAATTAATGTATATTTGCACAGATCAGCTTGGACTGGAACAGGATTTTGAACAGAAACAAATGCCTGATGGAAAGCTGACCATAGATGGTTTTGTATTGTGCATTGATGTTAGCCAAGGATGCAATAGAAAATTTGAAGATCAGCTTAAGTTTGTAAATAATCTTTATTCCCATGTAGTAAAAGCAAAAAAACCAATAATTATTGCAGTAACAAAGTGTGATGAGTGTGTGGACCATTATCTTAGAGAGGTTCAAGGGTTTGCTTCCAACAAAAAAAACCTAATAGTAGTTGAAACATCAGCTCGAAATAACATCAATGTTGAGACCTGTTTCACTGCACTAGTTCAAATGTTGGACAAAACACGAGGGAAACCCAAAATAATTCCTTACCTGGAAGCCTTCAAAACCCATCGGCAGCTTGTTGCTTCTGCTACTGATAAGTTTGAGAAGCTTATTGTGCAAACTGTGCGGGATTACCACACAACTTGGAAAACAGTCAGTAATAAATTAAAAAACCATCCTGACTATGAAGACTACATTAACTTAGAGGGAACAAATAAAGCCAAAAATACATTTTCAAAACATATAGAGCAACTCAAACAGGAGCACATTAAAAAAAGAAAAGAAGAATATCTTAAAACTCTACCCAGAACACTTAATACTTTACTACCCAAACTTGAGGTGATTGAGAACCTTAGCTGGGCTGAAGCTCTTCAACTTTTAGACAAAAATTCGGATTTCAGCTTATGGTTTGTTATGCTGGAAAACCCTCCATGGGATCAGTCTGACCATATTGACAAAGTGAATGACAGGAGGGTTCCCTTTGATCTTCTTTGTACATTGGAAGCTGAGAAGATTTATCAAAACCATGTTCAGCACCTAATTTCTGAAAAGAGGAGAGTGGAAATGAAAGAGAAATTCAAAAAAACACTTGAGAAAATACCATTTATTTCCCCTGGGCAACCCTGGGAAGAGGTTATGTGTTTTGTTCTGGAAGATGAAGCTTATAAATTCATAAATGAAATAGACCGAGTGGAGGTCTACCGCAAACATCAGCGAGAAATTATTGAAAAAGCCAAAGAAGAATTCCAAGAAATGCTTTTTGAGCACTCTGAACTGTTCTATGACTTGGATCTTAACGCTACACCTAGCACTGACAAAATGAGTGAAATTCATGCTGTCCTTGGAGAAGAGCCAAGATACAAAGCTTTACAGAAACTTGCCCCTGACAGAGAATCTCTTCTTCTTAAGCACATAGGATTTGTTTATCACCCCACTAAAGAAACTTGTCTAAGTGGCCAAAACTGTATGGACATTAAAGTAGAACAGGTACTTGCCAATAGTCTTCTACAGTCAAACCTTGGCCGTCTAAACCTATATCGTGATAGTACTAATCTTGATAAGGTGAACCTTCTTATTCTTGGTAAAGATGGACTAGCCCAGGAATTAACAAATGAAATAAGGACACAATCAACAGATGATGAATTTGCTTTGGATGGAAAAATATATGAATTAGATCTAAGGGCCGTGGATGCAAATTCCCCATATTTTTTTAGTCAGTTATGGGCCACTACTTTTAAACCACATGGGTGTTTTTGTGTTTTTAGCTCAATTGAATCACTTAATTTTATTGGTGACTGCATTAACAAGATTAGATGTGAAGCCCAGGCTAGGAGAGACAAAGATGTTGCAAACCTTCCATTTACTTTAATTTTAGCTAACCAGCGGGAGAGCACCAGTAAGGGTTTGCCAATTTTGCGGCATCAAGGGCAACAGCTAGCTAATAAACTGCAGTGCCCCTTTGTAGATGTACCTGCTGGCACGTACCCACGCAAATTTAATGAGGCTCAAATTAAGCAGGCTCTAAGAGGAGTATTAGAAACTGTCAAACACAATTCTGATGTTGCCAGTCCAGTTCCCACTATAAAAGATCTTTCGGAAGCAGACTTAAGAATTGTGATGTGTGCCATGTGTGGGGATCCCTTCAGTGTTGATCTCATCCTTTCTCCATTTCTTGATTCTCGCACTTGTAGTGCTGCTCAGCCTGGCCAAAACAACTCCCTAATGCTTGACAAAATAATTGGTGAGAAAAGAAGACGGATACAAATAACCATATTATCATACCACTCCTCAATTGGTGTACGGAAGGATGAACTAGTTCATGGGTATATCTTGGTTTATTCTGCCAAACGAAAAGCTTCCATGGGGATGCTCCGTGCATTCCTGTCAGAAGTTCAGGATACTATTCCTGTGCAACTTGTAGCAGTCACAGATAGCCAAGCAGACTTTTTTGAGAATGAGGCCATCAAGGAGCTAATGACAGAAGGGGAACATATAGCCACTGAGATTACAGCTAAATTCACAGCTTTGTATTCACTCTCTCAATACCACCGTCAGACAGAGGTGTTTACCCCATTTTTCAGTGATGTTTTAGATAAGAAAACTTTGATAGAGAACTCTTATTTGGCAGAAAGCTCCAGGGACGTTGGTCAACAATGTGAAGATGTTTTTATCCACTCCCCACGTGGTAATTCTCCAGCTTATAGCTGCTATCCCGATTCAGAGGATGATACCGAAGCACCACCACCATACAGCCCTATTGGAGATGATGTGCAGTTGTTGCCAAAGGGTCGTTTGGATAATGAAGGAAATGAGTATCCAATACATAGTACTCCACTTAACGACCATGAGCGTAACCATAAAGTGCCTCCCCCTATAAGACCCAAACCAGCTGCTCAGAAATCAAAAGTTAATAGATTAGACCCAAACCTAGTAAAAACCATTGAAGCTGGCATCAGTAGGAACCCAAGAAAACAAGCTTCTCGTGTCCCCCTTGCACACACTGAGGATTTGGATGCTTCAGATAACTACTCAGAACCAGTTGATTCCATAAACAAACCAAAAGACTTTGTCAATGACATCTACGCAATCCCAGATGATAGTGCGAACCACTTAATTAAAATTCGCCACTTTTTTCCGAATGCACAAGGAGATGAGGAGAATGGCATATCAGACGGGCCTTCAAGGGGTCAAGGAGAAAGGAGACCATCAAAGTATAAGTACAAGTCAAAAACTCTATTCAGCAAAACAAAATTATACACTTACAGACGGACACATTCAGATGCCAGTGACGAGGAGGCATTCACTACAAGTGGAAAAGACCGAAAGCGGAAACCAAAACACAGAGGAAGTGAAGAGGATCCTCTGCTTTCTCCTGTTGACACTTGGAAAGGAGGCATAGACAACCCAGCTATCACCTCTGACCAAGAACACGAAGAGAGGAAGACAAAAAAGAAGGCACCAAAAGTGAAAGAAGATAAGAAGGTAGGTTGATTTATCAAGCCTTTACATTTATTGCAAAAATAATTATCTGTCTGTCTACTTTTCATGTGCAGTTCTAGTACATTGTATGAAGTTTATTGCATGTTCTATTAGAAACAAATATAAATGAATGTAACTCTTTATAAATCTAAAGATAGTTCAAGGGACAGTAAAGTAAAAATTTAACTTTCACGATTTTACTTCAAATTTCCTTTGTTCTTTTGGCATCCATTGTTGAAGAGTAAAGCTAGGTAGGCTGACAGGAGCTCAGAAGCAGGCATGTGTCTTTAGCAGTCTATGGCAGCAATATGTGTCTGTATAACATTGCTATAAACAATGTTGTAAACACTGCTACGAGATGGCCACACACATGCACACTCGTGAGCTCACCTAAGATTACTCTTTTACAAAGGATACCAAGAGAACTAAGCAAAATTAAAAACATAAGTAAATTGAAAACTTGTTTAACATATGATAACAAATCTGTGGGAGCAGATATAAAGAGAGGCGCCTTATGGGACAGTATCGTGGTGTAACAACGAGAACAGGAGACAGGACAACACAGACGGTCAGGGTACTCACAAAAGTGTTGGCATAAACGTATGCCACACTAAGCAGGACGGAACCTTAGTCGTCCGCCAGACGGTCCAATGGGAGGATAGATCCGGCAATCCAGGGTCCAATCCGCAGCAACAGAAGTCAGAGCGTCAGAGGCACACAGCGTCTGTGATAGGATCAGTACCTAGGAGCCTCCATATGCTGCAGCAGTTCAGCTCCAAGAACGTATGTCTCCAAAGAAGGATGTGTGGTGTTCCTGTGAAGCCTGTTATTTGATCCTTAAAAACAGGAAATCCGGCTTGATACAGCGAAGAAAGAAGTCAGCAGTCTTTCAAATTTCATAAAAAAAATGTTTTTTAATAGCTCAACGCGTTTCAACGTTTAAACGTCTTTATCAAGAGCAAAATTTTAAAAACAGAAATAAAAAATGGTAAAGACAAATGACTGAGTACTCAGTCATTTGTCTTTACCATTTTTTATTTCTGTTTTTTAAATTTTGCTCTTGATAAAGACGTTTAAACGTTGAAACGCGTTGAGCTATTAAAAAACATTTTTTTTATGAAATTTGAAAGACTGCTGACTTCTTTCTTCGCTGTATCAAGCCGGATTTCCTGTTTTTAAGGATCAAATAACAGGCTTCACAGGAACACCACACATCCTTCTTTGGAGACATACGTTCTTGGAGCTGAACTGCTGCAGCATATGGAGGCTCCTAGGTACTGATCCTATCACAGACGCTGTGTGCCTCTGACGCTCTGACTTCTGTTGCTGCGGATTGGACCCTGGATTGCCGGATCTATCCTCCCATTGGACCGTCTGGCGGACGACTAAGGTTCCGTCCTGCTTAGTGTGGCATACGTTTATGCCAACACTTTTGTGAGTACCCTGACCGTCTGTGTTGTCCTGTCTCCTGTTCTCGTTGTTACACCACGATACTGTCCCATAAGGCGCCTCTCTTTTTATCTGCTCCCACAGATTTGTTGTCACCTTTTCCTTTCAAGAGTGCTGCCGTCTACTTTGGATACCGACTACTACCGCCTTTGTTGGTTGCTGGATGCTCCAGGAACTTTTTCCATCTTGAAACTGTTTTTGTGAGTCAAGTACTGACCGCCATTTGTGCGCACCTCCGTAGGATATATCCTCTATTTTTTTTTAACATATGATACTCTATCCATTACATTAAGGTTTAATTTTGACATTAATGTCCCTTTAATGCTACATTATTTTAACACATTAATACATTTTTGTTTCTCAATGTCTAGTAAAAGTGCAGTTAGGCAGCTTCTGCTTGGCAATTCCATAACACAGATTTAACAGACTTATTTAACACAACAAATGTTAACTTTCTGATTACAGTACTTTTCTAGCTTTCTGATGGTACTATGTATTCTAAAGTATTAAAAATGATATAAAACTACTTTTAGTGAAACAATCCTATTTTACAGATGCAAATACTCTGAAATCCTAATTTCTGAAATCCAAACCTCTTCCGCTCCCAAGCAGTTTAGATAAATGGTTTTCTACCTGTATTATATACCCAGGTATACCCCGCTCATACAACAGGTTAGGGACTAGAGTCCCTGTAAAGTGAAAACCGACTTAAAGGGACACTGAACCCAAATTTTTTTCTTTCGTGATTCAGATAGAGCATTCAGACAGAGCATGCAATTTTAAACAACTTTCTAATTTACTCCTATTATCTATTTTTCTTCGTTCTCTTGCTTTCTTTATTTGAAAAAGAAGGCATCTAAGCTATTTTTTTTGGTTCAGAACCATGAATCCAACATATATTAGGGGTGCAATAGTGCTAAGTTTAGTTTAACACTAGCACAGCACAGTATTCAATTAGTATTCAATAAATACTGTACCTGTAAAAAGTAAATTTATGCTTACCTGATAAATTGATTTCTTCTATGGTAAGACAAGTCCACGAATTCATCCTTTACTTGTGGGATATTATCCTCCTGCTAACAGGAAGTGGCAAAGAGCACCACAGCAGAGCTGTCTATATAGCTCCTCCCTTAGCTCCACCCCCCAGTCATTCGACCAAAGGTACAGGAAGAAAAAGGAGAAACTATAAGGTGCAGAGGTGACTGAAGTTTAAATCAAAAAATATAATCTGTCTTAAAATGACAGGGCGGGCTGTGGACTAGTCTTACCATAGAAGAAATCAATTTATTAGGTAAGCATAAATTTACTTTTCTTCTATAAAGGTAAGACGAGTCCACGGATTCATCCTTTACTTGTGGGATACAATACCAAAGCTACAGGACACGGATGAACGGGAGGGACAAGACAGATGGTTAAACAGTAGGCACCACTGCTTGAAGAACTTTTCTCCCAAAAATAGCCTCCGAAGAAGCAAAGGTATCAAATTTGTAAAATGAAGCGAAGACCAAGTCGCAGCCTTACAAATCTGCAAAACAGCCTAAACATGCACCAAATGTTTCAAAATTTTGTATGTAGACACAATATAGGTAGTTAAGATTGCCCCACAATTTTTTTTTAACAATTAACCCCTTAATTTGCAAACCGGATCGAAAATGGGCCCAGATCCGGAAATAAACATTCAGCACCTTGCCACAGCCCTGCTGTGGCCCTACCTGCCCTCAGGGATCGAAAATGTGGGGTAAAAGCTTCGATTTGGCCCAAAACATACACCAGGGCCCTCAGGAGTTAGGGCTTGCTGAGAAAACTAACTGCGCATCTGAGGCGCAAAAATAGGCCACGCCCATCTCGATGTCTCCACAGCCTCAAAGAACCGCACCAGAGCGGTTATAACTAGCCATGTGGGTTCTGAGACAAAAACGTTAAAGCACTCCCAAATCAAAAAACGTTTGCTCACAAACATTTGCAATTCAGTGTCAACCATATTTGTAATTGGCCCCATATGCAAGCTAAGTAATGCCCTTCTTTTAACTCTAGGATTACTGCTTACCCTTACCCTCCTGGGTATAATGTCAGCCTTTCTGAAATACACAGTCTGTCCAGAAAAATATGACTGAACATACCTCACTGCTGCATAGCATGAAACCGTTCCTCACACTGAAGTTTCCTGTACTCCTCAGCCTCTGTGGGAACAGCAATGGATCTTAGTTACAAATGCTAAGATCATCATCCTCCAGGCAGCAGTCTTCATCCATCTGCTGCCTGAGAGTAAATAGTACACACCGGTACCATTTAAAATAAACTCTTGCTTGAAGAAATTAAAAACTAATATTTTATCACCTCTTTCACTTTACCCTTCCTAGTACTTAGAGTAGGCAAAGAGAATGACTGGGGAGTGGAGGTAAGGGAGGAGCTATATAGACAGCTCTGCTGTGATGCTCTTTGCCACTTCCTGTTAGCAGGAGGATAATATCCCACAAGTAAAGGATGAATCCGTGGACTCGTCTTACCTTTATAGAAGAAATAGTGACAATTACTGTAGTACAATTTGCCAGACTATAGCACTGAGACACAGATTGCACTGTAATGATGTAAACAGACTGAACTAAGCATGACAAAATGGTGCGAGTCCCTTTTCTCGCAATCTCACGATTACAGCACTGTTTCAAAATCCTTGGAGGTTGAACTTCAGCTCCACAAAGCGCTGTATTAGCGAAGCGCTGTAAAGTGAGGTATACCTGTATGTATATATAGATATATCTATAAATATATAGATATATCTATAGATCTATCTATCCACATACACACACTACATCATTGTATCCTGATAAGGCCTTTAAATTAAATACATTTCAACCAGCAGCTTCTGATAATGAGTAAACACTGAGCAGACCCTCCCTCATAACCTCCACTGCGAGGATAACCTAGATCGTGGAGTACAATTTAACCCTATGGCTACCATAAAGGACTTCAGTACATATCAAGGGAATACACTGCAGTCCTCTCTGGTAGCCAAAGTGTTAGTGTGCTCTTAATGTTATGTTGTCATTCTAGGCAACACCAGCAGCATTTTGCCGTCCAAGCCTGCGTTCTATAACAAAAAATTTGGCTCCATATTTATAAGCGCAGTGCTTGACTGTTTGAGGGAGCTGACAGAAGAATTAAAAGTTAAACTGCAGTAAGCGTGCATGGCAAAAATGTGAGAGGTGCAGTTATGCTCTCCTTCATGATCCCCTGCCACAGTACGCTAATAGATTCTGCAGCTCCATCAAGAAAGCTTCAGAAAACCACTGTCATTTTACAGAGCAAATAATTACCACTAAGAGGCCTCCCAATTGCTAGGTGCAACAGTTTATGAATTTAACTGTGCGGCGGGTAGTATTTAATGCACTCCGAAAATGCAGGGGTTTTCTACAGGACCCCAAAATTGGGAAAATCGGGGACTGGCTTACTTAAAGTAAATGTCAAGTTACTAATAGTGCCCCACGGCATTGTATAGACTTTTAAAAATTAACAAGGGTTTAATTCATGAAATCTTTTATATGTATATATTTTGCAGAATTTTTACCTATTTACCGCTGCGACGATAAGCGAAGCTCTCCCGCCCACCATATTGTCAAATTGATTGACAGATGACAATTTGTAAGATAACTAATCCTTGGTTCTTTCTAATGACACGGTGAGTCCACAGATCATCATCAATTACTTTTGGGAATATCACTCCTGGCCAGCAGGAGGAGGCAAAGAGCACCACAGCAAAGCTGATAAATATCACTTCCTACCCACAACCCTCCAGTCATTCTTTTTGCCTCTTGTGCAAGGAGGAGGTGAAGTGTTTGGTGTCTGTAGAAAATTGAACTTCAATCAAGATTTTTTTTTATTTTGAATACCAGAGTAGGTTTACTCTGATATTCCTTTCAAGGCTGGGCTTAGCCGTACTCCATGTTAGTCTCTTCAGTAGGACTGCGGTGGTTTTAAAGCAGTTTGGAAAACACAGGCCCACCTCACAAGTTCCTAACAGGTTGCTGCCCTGGTATAGAAAGCCTGAGTATGTTTACTGTCTATCTTTTATTCACAGGTCACTGTGAGGAGCGGCATCCTCTCATACCGGTGGACTGTCCTCCTGCCGGACAGCTGAATATACAGATAAGTGCCTTTAGTCTTCTGGGGCTAGGAGGCCGGCACTGCAGGGGTTCAGACCTATCTGTATTTTATTTGGGACAAGAAATCCTTAATGACATTTTTATGGCAGTAAGCAGGCACTTTCATGTAAATGGGGAGATTTAGGAGTTATTCTACTTCAGGATAGAAGGGGTTAACCCTAATTGAGGCTCAGATTGTTTATATGCTTATCCTAAGAGCCCTGCATGTAGAAACTATGGTACAGTGGCAATCCTTATTTATTAAAGGAAGGAGGAACCTGTGAAATGTGTGGTTCGTTTTTTTTAGCTACATTTCCTTATGGCCGGAAGGAAATACAGAGGGCTCAGTGCACTTTGTTCATTTGTGCGGGAGAGCCCGCTCTCCTTTTCTGGCCACTTGTGCTTATTTTAGGTAGAAACAGTCTCAGTGCAGATTCTACATTTTCTATGGCTGGATAAAGCGAGATGTTTGCGCACTTTGTTTTCAGACAGTGCAGTCTGTGATGTCTCCTCCTTTTTAGAGACGGAGCGGCGCCATTTTGGGTCTTCCTGTAGTCCCGCCTCCTTCTCTGGGTGGAGATTTTTGGCAGGTCTATTGTTTTATACAATTTTTTAGAAGGGAGGGCGGTTCACAGGATTTTTGTGACAGTTCCCAGGGTTTTGAGCTGCATTAGTCTTTCCTACCCTCAGCGGTGCAGTGACAGCAGTTCGAGTCATAATGGCTGAACCAGCTGGAGCTGCTGCTATTCATGTTTGCACAAACCGTAACACAAAAAGTCTCATGTGGGTGTTAGTACACAATTGTCTTTATTTTTTATATTCTCAAACAGTAGCATGCTTTTTAAGTCCTTTACAAATGCATACTCTGTTGTTGTGATAGCCGGTATGAGCTATCGTATTTATTGAAGACTCAATGTGGGACTGATGTTCTTGTGGGAAAAGGGGGCATTTATTGAGATGAAATGATTTGATTAGTTTTTAATTTTAAAGACTATTATAGTTAATCTTTTGATAAGCTAGGTAGTACAACGCCTCAAGATGCCGGTTACTTAGGAACCTCTTTCCTCCCAGGATATTGCTTTTTAGATATGCAACAGCTTCTCCTATACCTCCTGAGCCTTTTTGCTGACACAGGCAGTGCCCTGCTGTTCCTCTTAGTTTCACGAAATGGACGTTCCCCTCTGAGCCTCATCTCTCCCAGGATGATGCTGTTTAGACAATACAACAGTTTTCTCATTATCTTTCCCAAGCCAGTGTGGCGTTACATGCAATGCCCTGCGGTACCTCTCAATCTCCTGGAGGAGTTTCTTTGCCTTTCAGATTTTGCAGCTCAGGTAGATTTTTCGACTTTATTTGTGGCTTTTTGATGTTTTCTTTTCCTTACCTACAGGGAAAATGCAAGAGGCCATTTAAGATTCAGATGGTAAGGTCTCTGCTCTGCATTCTGCTACACAGTTTGTTTTGCTGCTAATTCTGGTGAAGATTCTTCATCGGGAGTTTTCTGAGGGTTGCTGAAGTAGCAACCTTCAGTTTTGAGCTTTAACACCTTCATGTACGGTTAAAGGAGGTTTTGGCTACTTGGACGACACCGATATCCTATCATTGTCAATCCTTGGAAGTTTTGCAACTTAATCATCTTTATGATGTTCCTTCCTATGTGGAAGTATCTCTAGACGTGCTTTCGAGACTTTTTCTGTCTCCTGTCTTTTTTTTTTAAAGATTTTTATTTTCCCATTAAAGGCACGGCGCTTTTAGTAGAGGGAAATTTTTCTTCTATGGCTCTATTTTCTTTCCTTTATGGAGGTTAGTGACTCCTTTAGGGATCCAGGGACTAAAAGCTGGAGGCTTATTAATCAAGCTGGACAGATATCTCAGCATGCTAATGCACTGTTACTGAGCTCTGTAGCAACCCTGTAGCAAGGTCCTCTCAGCCTTTCATCCTTCCGATGTCAATAAATTGAGCAGAGCCTTGACACCCTTACGGGTGATTTGTAGTGCTTTACAAGTAACCAATACATACATACATGTGCAAGGAACTAAGATATGAAGCATCTTTTGAATGTGACTTGTCTAAATAGAATGAGAGCCAAAATAGCTGGCTTTATTGTGCTAGCCTGAGTGGCGTTTTTGGCTATAATCTTGGTCAGTTGATCCTTCCTCCAAGTCTAGGTTTCTGTCACTTTTTTTTAACGACCTTGTTTGGAATGGTCTGGCAGAAATTATTATTTCTGATTTTATGGGAGGGATTTTTCAACCATAGCTAAGAAATAGACCTTAAGGACACCAAAGTAACTTTCGTTCCTATAGTAACTGCAAAGGACAATTTTCCTCTCTCCCTCTTTCAAGTGGGTACAGTCCAAATTTTCTTGGCAGCCCAAGCAGTCTTGAGACAAGGGGAAGTATTCTAGAAATCCTTTGCTGAGGCTTTCAGTAAGAAAGTTTTATCCCCGATCCGGGATCGGGTCAAGTGGGGGACAGATTTTATTGAGTCTAGAATCCTGGCTGTCAACACAGTAATGAAGGTTATAAATGGAATTCATAACTTCCTCCCAGGGATTCCTTCTCTTATGTTAGTCTGCAGACCAGATAAAGAGGGAGGCATTCTTGAAATCTATCCAGGATTATTTTCCTCCCTGGGAATGGTTGTCTATCTTCTATACCTAACTGTTGTGGTTAACAAATAAAAGGGGACTTCTCGTCCTTGCTAGACCTAAAGTGTATCATCCGTACCATCCTTCAATCAGAGATTATTGGTTCTATGCTTTCCTGGGTGTAAGAGGGTGGTCAGCATCACAACTATAGACTGGATGGATGCGTATATCATGTGCCCATCCACAGGGATCATAAAGTTCATGAGCTTCGCCTTTCTAGTCGAGCCTTTCAGTCCGCGGCTTCTTCGGTTGGACCTGCCTCAGTCTTCAGAATCTTCTCTAAGTTCTGGTGGCTCCCTGACAAGGATTAGGTCTCGGGTTTTGTAGTGACGACCTACCTGGGTATTGGTTTAGATGACATATTTCAAGCAGCTATCTTTCTTGTAGAGATATTGTTGTACTTTCTGGTTCATACAGATGGAAAGTGATTCTGGATAAGAGTTCTCTGGTTCTATCTATGAGGAAAGTATTCCAGGGGTCCAAATTGTACCCTTCTTTCTAGTCTGCATTCTACTTCAGTGATTCTGATATGGGGGAATTGGTCTCATGGTTACTCCATGGACATCATTCCCTTTGCTTAATTCCATTCTGAGTTTTGCAGTTTGGCATGCTCAGTTTATGACGGGGATCTTCGGATCAGTCTCAAAGGATAGATCTAGATTAGTCGACTGGTGGGTGCATCTGTCTAAGGGCAGATGCTTCAGGAGAACTTTATGGTCAAAGTATCCTCAGTGATTTCCTTTATCCTCAGGGAGTTTTCTCTGTCACGAAAAAGGTGGCTCGGCTTGTTCGGTGGGCTGAAGCCCGCAATTACTTTTATATGCCATAATTGTTCCAGGAGTGGTGTCTAGGGATCGGTCTTGCTGAGCGGATAGACATTTCATTCCAGGCAGTGGGCTCTCCATCTGGAGGTTTTCTCTTGGTTCACCTTTCCATGGGGGGTGCTGGAGATGGATCTGTTAGCGTCACGTCAATTTTTTTTGGAGGTCCAGAGCTCCACAGGCCGCTCTGATAGATGCTTTATAAGGGGTTTCAGTCTAGCGTACCTGTTTTACTCCATTTGCTCTCCATACACAAGTGATTGCTTGTATCAAGCAGGTATGGACTTCGGTTAGTCTATTATCCTCTGCCTGGTTTCACAGGATCTGGTTGTCAGAACTTGTGAAGGTGTTATCTCTTCCGATTGGAAGTGGTCTTGAGGAAGGACCTTTTAATCAGGTTCTACTACTTCATCAAAATCTCGCTTCCCGGAAGCTGTCTGTTTTGAGGTTGTACACTTTTATCTGTGTTTTTTTTTCTGACGCGGTCATTGAGACCATGTTTCAGGCTTGGGAATCTGTTACTTGTAAGAATTCCCATAAGATATGATGTAAATGTCTTTTTTTCTGTGTGAATCTAGGAGCTACTTTTGGAGTAGGGTCTGGATCCCATGAATTTTTATTTTCTCCAGGAATGTCGGGAGAAGAGTTGGTCTGTCAGTTCCCTGGAGGGTCAGATTTCTGCCCAATCTATTTTGCTGTTCAGCGTCTGACAAATGTGTCAGTCGTGCAATCTTTTGTCATGCCTCGATCAGATTCAGGCCTGTGCTAGGTCAATTGCTCCACTTTGAAGCAGTTTCCTTGTTTTTAGAGTTTTGCAGCAAGCTCTGAGCCAATGCTTTCCATAAGATTTTTTTGTGGTTTGTTTCTTATTGCCTCGTTCTGTTTGGAGGGTTTTTGAAACGCTCATCTTTGCGGTGTGTTTCCCCTAATAATTTTTTTTTTTTGCAGATAAGGTAGTTCTCTTTTCCAGGTTTGGTTTCTTTTAAGGTTTTGTCTGTTCACAACTGGGTTCAGAAAGCTCTGCCACTTCTTTCCTTTTGGTTGAGAAGTGTTATCGTATGGCATTTGAGACTGCCGGACTGCAGCCTCTTGTGAGACTCACAGCTCATTCCACTAGGGCTGTTTTTCTTTTCTTGGGCCTTCAAGAATGAGGCCTCTGTGGAACTGATTCCAAGGTTGTGACTTGGTCTTTCTTGGTAACTTTTTCTGAATTTTGTAAATTATTACCTCAGTTGAGGTTTCTTTTGGGAGAAGGGTTTTGCAAGCAGTGGTGCCTTCTGTTTAGGTTACCTGTCTTGTCCCTCCCTTATCATATGTGTCCTCTAGCTTGGGTATTGATTCCCAACAGTAATTGATGATGATCCGTGTCATTACAAAGAAAACGAAATTTATACTTACCTGATAAATTTATTTATTTCTTGACACGTTGAGTTCACGGCCCGCCCTGTATTTTTCAGGCAGGTTTTTATATAAGCCTCAGGCACTTCTGCAACTTGTGTTACTTCCTTTCTCTCCTCTCCTTTCCTTTGGTCGATTGACTGGGGGATTGTGGGTAGGAAGTGATATTTATCAGCTTTGTTGTGGTGCTCTTTGTCTCCTGCTGACCAGGAGTGATATTCCCAACAGTAATTGATGATGATCTGTGGGCTCACCGTGTGAAGAAATAAATAAATTTATCAGGTAAGCACCCCCCTCCCCCCGGGTGTAACAAGGTAAGTTTTTTTTTTTTTTTTTTTAAATACGAATTATCTGTCAGTTTGACAAAATGGCGAACTGGAGAGCTGTGCTTATCGTCGCAAGCGGTAAATAGGTAAACATTTGTCAGGGTTTTTTCCTGTTTTGTTTGCCATGTGCTGCTGGCAGCCATTTTACTCTCCTCTCTTTCTGACTATGGTGCATTGTGTGGGATGCTGCTCATTTCCTGCACTTCCTTTTATGGCCAGACTGGTGTGCATCATCCGTGTGAGACAGGATGCAGTCTCAGAATTGTGATGTCATCACTTATTATTTAAAGGGCCTCTGTTCAGTATGCTTTGCCTTTGCGTTGTCTCAGACCTGTTTGTGAGAGTTCCTGTGTATTACCTGGCTGCCTGACGTCCTTCCTGGTTCCTGATCCCTGGCTTGTTCCTGACTCTGCTGTTTTCCTTGTTCCTGATTCTGGCTCGTCTGACTATTCGCTTTGGCTCCTGACTCGGCTCGTCTGACTACCAGCTCTGGTTTTGACTCCTGGCTTATTTGACTTGAGGCCTTTTTTATTTTTATTTTTTTAACTTTTATTTATAACCAATAAGGGGTGCAAAGGTACAAGTTGCCTCTCCAGCCCACCTCGCAGGGTGAGCCAAGAAGGCAGGTAAGACAATACAAGCAGCTGCGATACAATAACATACATGTAACTTCGAGAAGTTACAGTAGGTAACCATTGCTCTAATAGATATGTATTTGCACCACTACATTGGGGTTTTCAACCTTCTTAACAAACAAACGTAGGACAGGGAAGGCAGAAAAGAGAAGGGGGGGAAAACCGGGAGAGGGGCAGGTAGAATAGAAAGGGATGGGGGGAGCAGACAAACATAAAACACAAAACAGGGGGAACAGATGGAGGCGAGGGAGGGGAAGCCAGGGGAGAGGGCGGGGCAGAGTGGTAAGGGATGGGGGGATATAACAACTGTATATAGACCAACTAGGTATGTAGCAGAGTTATTATGGCTGCAATTCCCAGTTATTACATTTTGTGGCATTGAGACTTAAACTAACTAGCCATAGTACATGAGCATAGAACATGTAATAGAGGTTTCACTTTGAATGAATAAATAATGTATCCAAAACCAGCACATACAGTAAATGTGAGTTTCATAAAAGCGGGCCCCATGGTTTAGATCAGAAAGTGGGAAAGGTAGGTTAAATGAATAAAGGAAATCGGTGCCGAGCCATAAAGTAAGGGCAGACTACTATATAGATGTTTATCTGAACTTTGTGTTAGCGTCTTAGTCATGGGTTTAGAAATAAGAACATCAGTATTGCACATGGAGTAACTGTGACAGGGGTTTGACAGGTTGGGGGGGCTCAGATGGTGGAACAAATCTCGTTGCTTGCCACATCTGTATAGAAATAGGGGAGAGAGACAGGACCATATCCCAATACCCTCCAAGGACACAAAAGGTCCAAGTGTGTTGGATTGTGGAAATCCAACTGGCTCCATCCAAAACACCCATATCTTTGTGAATTAGAGTAATAATCTGTCGCCAGCCACTGTGCCTGTGTTGCCAGGCATATACATAGTGCATGGGAACAAAACAAGCATAATGGTGTTGTTACAAGAAATAGAAATCTATGTGCAAGGAGACTCAAATTGTAATATTACGTGTAATATATAGGTAGTATTTTAAACTGAGAAAGATTAAATAGCGTTAGAATTGCACAGCAGTTTAAATCATATTGTTCTGGGGGCTTAATAATGCAGTGTCCCACTTATATGAGTAAATAATATCAAGGCATTGGTAAAATAGTAGTTTGCTTGTCCCAGGGTAATTAAAGAGAGCCAACCCGACATATAATGTACAAAATAAACAAATTTAAAATCCCAACTAGGTATGTAGCTGAGTTATTATGGTTGCAATTCTCAGTTATTACATTTTGTGGCGCTTAGACTTAATTGCGAAGGTTAGTGTGCTTTCACCAGCCTAACATATGGTCAGGCAATATATGATCACATTAGCTGCTATCATGAAATAAGCAGGTTATATACTAGCTAGCTATAGTACATGAGCATAGAACATTTAATAGAGGTTTCACTTTGAATGAATAGAAATGTATCCAAAACCAGCACATACAATAAATGTGAGTTTCATAAAAGCGGGCCCCATGGCTTAGATCAGAAGGTGGGAAAGGTAGGATAGGTTAAATGAATAAAGGAAATCCGTGCCGAGCCATAGAGTACGGGCAGACTACTATATAGATATTTATCTGAACTTTGTGTTAGCGTCTCAGTCATGGGTTTAGAAATAAAAACATCAGTATTGCACATGGAGTAACTATGACAGGGGTTGAACAGGTTGGGGGAGGCTCAGACGGAGGAACAAATCCTGTTGCTTGCCACATCTGTATAGAAATAGGGGAGAGAGACAGGACAATATCCCAATACCCCGCAAGGACACAAAAAGGTTTCAGTGTGTGGGATTGTGGAAATCAAACTGGCCCCATCCAAAACACCCAAATCTTTGTGTATTAGAGTAATAATCTGTCGCTAGCCACGGTGCCTGTGTTGCCAGGTATATACATAGCGCATGGGAACAAAACAAGCGTAATAGTGTTGTTACCAGAAATAGAAATCTAAGTGTAAGGAGACTCACATTGCGATTTTACGTGTGATAGATAGGTAGCGTTTTAAACTGAGAAAGATTAAGTAGAGTTAGAATTGCACAGTAGTTTAAATGATATTGTTCTGGGGGCTTTTTAATGCAGTGTCCCACTTATATGAGTAAATAATATCTAGGCATTGGTAAAATAGTAGTTTGCTTGTCCCAGGGTAACTAAAGAGAGCCAACCCAACATATAATGTACAAAATGAACAAATTTAAAATCTAAACAGTAATTGCCAACCGGGCTAAGACAGACAATAGACAGCTCCACATTAAAACTATCAAAGATTAACAGAGGGGGGCCATAAGGGCTCCGTGGATGCCGGAACAAAAGTCTCAAACGTTTGATAGTGCACAAAGTCTCTTATCCCATGGGACACCAACCGATGCTTGTTACTGTAATGCTTTGACAGCAGGGCAGTGTCGTGCAGGGTTCCAGGGCAGCGCCCCCTCAGAACATAGTCTCATTCACAAAGTCACCCAACACCAGTGGGCAAACATATCCCTGACTGTCCCCTCCAGCAGCTCCCAAAGCATGCAATGTAGCATAGGGATTCTAGCGCTTCAGATGTGCAACCCTGCTGCTTTCTATTTGCATGTGCCACAACCCCGTCGACAGGCCTGCCGGTTCTGAATTTGCCGGGTAGACGTGTGAGCATGTTTTTAGCGATTGACATGCACGGAGTGATAGAAGATTCATTTGCAACCGTTACAGGGTAAGCAAAGTTGTGAGTTGATTCCTTTTCAGGGCTTGGTCTAGAATCCATTACTAAGCCCGTGGCAGTCGTCGGAAGAGTAACAGTAGGTATCAGCAAGCCGTTCTGTGAGTCCGCAAATTCCGACCACTTTATGTAGGCTGGAGTTATTCCGGTCATCAGCGTTTTTACTGCTTCTCTCCTCTGTGAGGGAGCTGTGGCCAGGAAGCAGATGTCCACCCGTGGGCATTATGTGGTGCCGTTTATCATACTTTGTAAGGTGGGGTCGGAGATGGGCTGCTTCTGTCGGTGCGGCTGTTCCGTTGTTTTCACTATTGCACACAGATTTGAGCAAGAAAGAAGGAGCCGGTCTATTTTGGGCAAGAGTGCAGCCTTTATTTCATCCAGCAAGTGGATGCCAGTATATACTTCTTCAGAGATGAGCCTCTTCATAGTGCAGGCCAGGGAGGAGCTTTTATAAGTGCAGAGTCAAGGTAAAGTTATGTACAGCGCGGTGGGAAAGGGCCCCTCACTTCGCCAATTGGCTTTTTACTTTCAATTCGCTTCTCGGGGGCCAAGTGATTATATATCTTGATCCGAAAGAGTTCCCGGGCACAGAAGTTGCCAAGGGATAGCAGGATGGCGATGTTAATAGCCACTTTTAGCTGCACGGAGCCTCAAGAGTCAGTGGCCATTTTGGAGTGCCGCCCACCGGAAGTCGACTTGAGGACTTTTTATTATTTTTTGTTATTAATAAAGGTGTGATTTTTTTTTTGCACTTCTCGTCTCACTCTGATTCCTGTCACCCTGACATTACGCAAAGGCCATGAATCCTGATGGTGCTAATTATCCACCTTTACCTGCCATCATTTCCAGGATGGATGTACAGGATCACCGCTTGGATCAATTTGCACTAGCCCTGCAAACCCTGCTGACTCGCACTGCACATTTGGACCAAAGTGTCCCGCAAGTTATGGCTGCTCCTGTTTCCGCTGCTGCACCTATGCCTACCAGGAGCATGTCGGGTTCTGCACCTCTACCTCGGCGATATGGAGGAGATCCTATTCAGTGTAGAGGGTTTTTGAACCAGGTGGGCATTTACCTCAGGCGTTTCCCTCTGACAGAGCTAAGGTGGGATTTCTCATCTCGTTACTCTGACACAGCTCTTGCCTGGGCTAATCCCTTTTGGGATACTATTAAGCCTGTGATTTCAAATTACCCTGAATTTGTGGCCTCCTTTCGAAGGGTATTTGATGTTCCGGCTCGCTCCTCCTCTGCTGCTTAACGGTACAAGATCTGTTGCTCAGTATGCTATTGAGTTCCGTACACTTGCCGCAGAGGTAGGTTGGAACAATGAAGCCCTTGTTGCCACCTTCTTTCATGGGCTCTCTGATGCGATTAAAGACGAAGTTGCTGCCAGAGATTTACCAGAGGATCTTGAGGCATTAGTGTCTTTTTTTGATCCTAATTGACATCGGACTCAGAGAGAGGCCTTCTTTCAAGGAGCGCTTGCGGAAGCCTCCTGTTCCATTGTCTCCTACGTGTTCGTTGCCACCCATGCCTCCCTCTCCTCCCATGCCTCCTGGTACCGAGTCACCAGGTACTGCTGAGCCGATGCAGTTGGGATTAACGCGTCTCTCTGTGGCGGAGAGGGCCTTTAGGAGGGAGGTAGGGGATCTGCCTCTATTGTGGGTTACAGAGCCACCTTTTGAAGTCTTGTCCTACACGGCCAGGAAACTCACACCTAAGATCCTGTCGGGGGCAGACCTTGGGTGGTTTATCCTCATCCCCGGAACCGCTTAAGGAGAAACCTTTGGTCACGGTTGTCATTTCCTGGGTGGACTCCTCCATAGTCACTCAGGCTCTTGTTGACTCCAGTGCTGCGGGCTATTTCATTGACAGTGCTTTTGTATCAAAGCACTCCATTCCTGTTTCGCCTCGGTCCGTTCCGTTTGCTATTGAGGCCATTGATGGCAGGCCCCTTCAGCATACACTAGTTACTCACAAAACTGCTCCGTTGTCCATGGCAGTTGGGGCTCTCCATTTTGAAACCCTCCAGTTCCATGTGATAAACTCTCCGCATTTTCCGGTTGTTCTGGGTTATCCCTGGCTCCAAAAGCACAATCCCAGTCTCGACTGGCGCAGGTCCGAAATTTTGTCATGGTCCCCTTAATGTATTTCCACTTGTCTTCGGAAACCAGTTAGTCTTGTGCACTTCTTCGATATCTCAATTGCCAGAGTTGTCTCCTTACCGGTCTTACGATTGTGCCATAGACCTGCAACCCAGAGCCATTCCTCCTCGGGGCCGGCTGTACCCTCTGTCTGCTGCAGAGAATTGTGCTATGGAAAAGTATGTTGCCGATGCTTTGTCGCGGGGGATCATCCGCAAATCCTGCTCTCCTGTAGGGGCTGGCTTCTTCTTTGTGAAGAAAAAGGGTGGCGAGTTAAGACCATGCATCGATTATAGGGGTCTTAATCGTCTTACCATTAAGAATGCTTACCCTATTCCGCTCATTACGGAACTCTTTGACCGCCTCAAGGGAGCTATGGTCTTTACTAAACTTGATTTGAGAGGAGCGTACAATCTCGTTAGGATTAAGGAGGGCCACGAATGGAAAACAGCATTTAACACCAGGAGCGGGCATTATGAGTATCTTGTAATGCCCTTTGGCCTATGTAATGCTCCTGCTGTTTTTCAGGAATTTATTAATGATGTCCTACGAGATATGTTGCAACAGTGTGTTGTAGTGTACTTAGACGACATGCTCACCCACACTTGAGGCTCATCGTTCTGATGTTACACGGGTTCTTCAGAGACTACGTGAAAACGGCCTGTTTTGTAAACTCGAGAAATGTGAGTTCCATCAGACTCAAGTAACCTTCCTAGGTTATGTTATCTCCATTGCAGGGTTCTCCATGGATCCTGACAAGTTATCTGCAGATCTGCAGTGGCCTCGCCCAGTTGGTCTTCGGTCTATTCAACGTTTTTTGGGGTTCGCCAATTACTATAGAAAGTTTATTAAATCTTTGGTCAAACCTATCACAGACATGACCCGTAAAGAGAATGATCCACTCCATTGGTCACCTACTGCCATTAAGGCCTTTGATAGTCTGCCTTTGCTGCCGCTCCAGTTCTGGCTCATCCTAACCCTGTCCTGCCTTTCGTTCTTGAGGTCGATGCATCTGAGACTGGAGTAGGTGCCCTCTTGTCTCAACGTCCTACGCCTGACGGTTCCTTGCATCCGTGTGTTTTCTTCTCTAAGAAATTGTCTCCAGCGGAGTGCAATTATGAAATTGGCAACAGGGGATTACTGGCCATAATTTTGGCACTCAAGGAATGGAGGCATCTTCTCGAGGGTACTAGCGTGCCAGTGCACATTCTTACTGACCACAAGAATTTAACTTATCTATCTGAAGCAAAACGTTTGTCGCCCCGACAGGCCAGATGGGCGCTATTTTTGTCTCGGTTTAATTGTGGTCTCCTACCTGCCTGGTAGTAAGAATGTTGGGGCTGATGCTCTCTTTCGACAATTTTTGCCTTTGTCCAAGGAGGAGTCTGTATCAACTCCTGTTATACCTCCCGACCATATTTTGGCTACCATACGTACTAATTTGACTTCTTCCTTGGGGAGGAGATCCTGGCTGCACACACCAATGCACCTCCTGAGAAACCTAGTGGTAAGTGTTTTGTTCCTGAGAATCTTCAAACTAAACTTTTGCACACTTACCACTATCCTAAAGCCGCAGGTCACTCAGGCAAGAACCAAATGATTCGGTCTGTCACTCGACAATTCTGGTGGCCAGGCCTTCGTTTTGATGTTGCTGCGTATGTTGCCTCCTGCTCAGTTTGTGCACAGAATAAGACTCCTCAACGTCTTCCTGTGGGTCTTCTTCAACCTATTGCTAATGGTGAGCGTCCTTGGACACATCTTTCCATGGACTTCATTTTCGAGCTCCCTGTTTCCAATGGCAATACTGTTATCCTTATGGTGGTTGACCGTTTTCTCCAACATAGGTGTGTCCGGTCCACGGCGTCATCCTTACTTGTGGGATATTCTCTTCCCCAACAGGAAATGGCAAAGAGCCCAGCAAAGCTGGTCACATGATCCCTCCTAGGCTCCGCCTACCCCAGTCATTCTCTTTGCCGTTGTACAGGCAACATCTCCACGGAGATGGCTTAGAGTTTTTTAGTGTTTAACTGTAGTTTTTATTATTCAATCAAGAGTTTGTTATTTTGAAATAGTGCTGGTATGTACTATTTACTCAGAAACAGAAAAGAGATGAAGATTTCTGTTTGTATGAGGAAAATGATTTTAGCAACCGTAACTAAAATCCATGGCTGTTCCACACAGGACTGTTGAGAGCAATTAACTTCAGTTGGGGGAACAGTGTGCAGTCTCTTGCTGCTTGAGGTATGACACATTCTAACAAGACGATGTAATGCTGGAAGCTGTCATTTTCCCTATGGGATCCGGTAAGCCATGTTTATTACGATCGTAAATAAGGGCTTCACAAGGGCTTATTAAGACTGTAGACTTTTCTGGGCTAAATCGATTCATTATTAACACATATTTAGCCTTGAGGAATCATTTTATCTGGGTATTTTGATATAATAATATCGGCAGGCACTGTATTAGACACCTTATTTCTTAGGGGCTTTCCCAAAGCATAAGCAGAGCCTCATTTTCGCGCCGGTGTGGCGCACTTGTTTTTGAGAGGCATGGCATGCAGTCGCATGTGAGAGGAGCTCTGATACTTAGAAAAGTCTTTCTGAAGGCGTCATTTGGTATCGTATTCCCCTTTGGGTTTGGTTGGGTCTCAGCAAAGCAGATACCAGGGACTGTAAAGGGGTTAAAGTTTTAAAACGGCTCCGGTTCCGTTATTTTAAGGGTTAAAGCTTCCAAATTTGGTGTGCAATACTTTTAAGGCTTTAAGACACTGTGGTGAAAATTTGGTGAATTTTGAACAATTCCTTCATGTTTTTTCGCAATTGCAGTAATAAAGTGTGTTCAGTTTAAAATTTAAAGTGACAGTAACGGTTTTATTTTAAAACGTTTTTTGTACTTTCTTATCAAGTTTATGCCTGTTTAACATGTCTGAACTACCAGATAGACTGTGTTCTGAATGTGGGGAAGCCAGAATTCCTATTCATTTAAATAAATGTGATTTATGTGATAATGACAATGATGCCCAAGATGATTCCTCAAGTGAGGGGAGTAAGCATGGTACTGCATCATTCCCTCCTTCGTCTACACGAGTCTTGCCCACTCAGGAGGCCCCTAGTACATCTAGCGCGCCAATACTCCTTACTATGCAACAATTAACGGCTGTAATGGATAATTCTGTCAAAAACATTTTAGCCAAAATGAACCCTTGTCAGCGTAAGCGTGGCTGCTCTGTTCTAGTTACTGAAGAGCATGACGACGCTGATATTGATATCTCTGAAGGGCCCCTAACCCAATCTGAGGGGGCCAGGGAGGTTTTGTCTGAGGGAGAAATTACTGATTCAGGGAACATTTCTCAACAGGCTGAACCTGATGTGATTGCATTTAAATTTAAGTTGGAACATCTCCGCATTTTGCTTAAGGAGGTATTATCCACTCTGGATGATTGTGAAAAGTTGGTCATCCCAGAGAAACTATGTAAAATGGACAAGTTCCTAGAGGTGCCGGGGCTCCCAGAAGCTTTTCCTATACCCAAGCGGGTGGCGGACATTGTTAATAAAGAATGGGAAAGGCCCGGTATTCCTTTCGTCCCTCCCCCCATATTTAAAAAATTGTTTCCTATGGTCGACCCCAGAAAGGACTTATGGCAGACAGTCCCCAAGGTCGAGGGAGCGGTTTCTACTTTAAACAAACGCACCACTATACCCATAGAGGATAGTTGTGCTTTCAAGGATCCTATGGATAAAAAATTAGAAGGTTTGCTTAAAAAGATGTTTGTTCAGCAGGGTTACCTTCTACAACCAATTTCATGCATTGTCCCTGTCACTACAGCCGCATGTTTCTGGTTTGATGAACTGATAAAGGCGCTCGATAGTGATTCTCCTCCTTATGAGGAGATTATGGACAGAATCAATGCTCTCAAATTGGCTAATTCTTTCACCCTAGACGCCACTTTGCAATTGGCTAGGTTAGCGGCTAAGAATTCTGGGTTTGCTATTGTGGCGCGCAGAGCGCTTTGGTTGAAATCTTGGTCGGCTGATGCGTCTTCCAAGAACAAGCTACTAAACATTCCTTTCAAGGGGAAAACGCTGTTTGGCCCTGACTTGAAAGAGATTATCTCTGATATCACTGGGGGTAAGGGCCACGCCCTTCCTCAGGATCGGCCTTTCAAGGCAAAAAATAGACCTAATTTTCGTCCCTTTCGTAAAAACGGACCAGCCCAAAGTGCTACGTCCTCTAAGCAAGAGGGTAATACTTCTCAAGCCAAGCCAGCTTGGAGACCAATGCAAGGCTGGAACAAGGGAAAGCAGGCCAAGAAACCTGCCACTGCTACCAAGACAGCATGAAATATTGGCCCCCGATCCGGGACCGGATCTGGTGGGGGGCAGACTCTCTCTCTTCGCTCAGGCTTGGGCAAGAGACGTTCTGGATCCTTGGGCGCTAGAAATAGTCTCCCAGGGTTATCTTCTGGAATTCAAGGGACTTCCCCCAAGGGGGAGGTTCCACAGGTCTCAGTTGTCTTCAGACCACATAAAAAGACAGGCGTTCTTACATTGTGTAGAAGACCTGTTAAAGATGGGAGTGATTCATCCTGTTCCATTAAGAGAACAAGGGATGGGGTTCTACTCCAATCTGTTCATAGTTCCCAAAAAAGAGGGAACGTTCAGACCAATCTTAGATCTCAAGATCTTAAACAAGTTTCTCAAGGTTCCATCGTTCAAGATGGAAACCATTCGAACTATTCTTCCTTCCATCCAGGAAGGTCAATTCATGACCACGGTGGATTTAAAGGATGCGTATCTACATATTCCTATCCACAAGGAACATCATCGGTTCCTAAGGTTTGCATTCCTGGACAAACATTACCAGTTCGTGGCGCTTCCTTTCGGATTAGCCACTGCTCCAAGGATTTTCACAAAGGTACTAGGGTCCCTTCTAGCGGTGCTAAGACCAAGGGGCATTGCAGTAGTACCTTACCTGGACGACATTCTGATTCAAGCGTCGTCCCTTCCTCAAGCAAAGGCTCACACGAACATCGTCCTGGCCTTTCTCAGATCTCACGGCTGGAAAGTGAACGTGGAAAAGAGTTCTCTATCCCCGTCAACAAGGGTTCCCTTCTTGGGAACAATTATAGACTCCTTAGAAATGAGGATTTTTCTAACAGAGGCCAGAAAAACAAAACTTCTAGACTCTTGTCGGATACTTCATTCCGTTCCTCTTCCTTCCATAGCTCAGTGCATGGAAGTGATCGGGTTGATGGTAGCGGCAATGGACATAGTTCCTTTTGCGCGCATTCATCTAAGACCATTTCAACTGTGCATGCTCAGTCAGTGGAATGGGGACTATACAGACTTGTCTCCAAAGATACAAGTAAATCAGAGGACCAGAGACTCACTCCGTTGGTGGCTGTCCCTGAACAACCTGTCACAAGGGATGACATTCCGCAGACCCGAGTGGGTCATTGTCACGACCGACGCCAGTCTGATGGGCTGGGGCGCGGTCTGGGGATCCCTGAAAGCTCAGGGTCTTTGGTCTCGGGAAGAATCTCTTCTACCGATAAATATTCTGGAACTGAGAGCGATATTCAATGCTCTCAAGGCTTGGCCTCAGCTAGCGAGGACCAAGTTCATACGGTTTCAATCAGACAACATGACGACTGTTGCGTACATCAACCATCAGGGGGGAACAAGGAGTTCCCTAGCGATGGAAGAAGTGACCAAAATCATTCTATGGGCGGAGTCTCACTCCTGCCACCTGTCTGCTATCCACATCCCAGGAGTGGAAAATTGGGAAGCGGATTTTCTGAGTCGTCAGACATTGCATCCGGGGGAGTGGGAACTCCATCCGGAAATCTTTGCCCAAGTCACTCAGCTGTGGGGCATTCCAGACATGGATCTAATGGCCTCTCGTCAGAACTTCAAAGTTCCTTGCTACGGGTCCAGATCCAGGGATCCCAAGGCGGCTCTAGTGGATGCACTAGTAGCACCTTGGACCTTCAAACTAGCTTATGTGTTCCCGCCGTTTCCTCTCATCCCCAGGCTGGTAGCCAGGATCAATCAGGAGAGGGCGTCGGTGATCTTGATAGCTCCTGCGTGGCCACGCAGGACTTGGTATGCAGATCTGGTGAATATGTCATCGGCTCCACCTTGGAAGCTACCTTTGAGACGAGACCTTCTTGTTCAGGGTCCGTTCGAACATCCGAATCTGGTTTCACTCCAGCTGACTGCTTGGAGATTGAACGCTTGATTTTATCGAAGCGAGGATTCTCCGATTCTGTTATCGATACTCTTGTTCAGGCCAGAAAGCCTGTAACTCGAAAGATTTACCACAAGATTTGGAAAAAATATATCTGTTGGTGTGAATCTAAAGGATTCCCTTGGGACAAGGTTAAGATTCCTAGGATTCTATCCTTCCTTCAAGAAGGATTGGAAAAAGGATTATCTGCAAGTTCCCTGAAGGGACAGATTTCCGCCTTGTCGGTGTTACTTCACAAAAAGCTGGCAGCTGTGCCAGATGTTCAAGCCTTTGTTCAGGCTCTGGTTAGAATCAAGCCTGTTTGCAAACCTTTGACTCCTCCCTGGAGTCTCAATTTAGTTCTTTCAGTTCTTCAGGGGGTTCCGTTTGAACCCTTGCATTCCGTTGATATTAAATTATTATCTTGGAAAGTTTTGTTTTTGGTTGCAATTTCTTCTGCTAGAAGAGTTTCAGAATTATCTGCTCTGCAGTGTTCTCCTCCTTATCTGGTGTTCCATGCAGATAAGGTGGTTTTGCGTACTAAACCTGGTTTTCTTCCGAAAGTTGTTTCTAACAAAAACATTAACCAGGAGATTATCGTACCTTCTCTGTGTCCGAAACCAGTTTCAAAGAAGGAACGTTTGTTGCACAATTTGGATGTTGTTCGCGCTCTAAAATTCTATTTAGATGCTACAAAGGATTTTAGACAAACATCTTCCTTGTTTGTTGTTTATTCCTGTAAAAGGAGAGGTCAAAAAGCAACTTCTACCTCTCTCTCTTTTTGGATTAAAAGCATCATCAGATTGGCTTACGAGACTGCCGGACGGCAGCCTCCCGAAAGAATCACAGCTCATTCCACTAGGGCTGTGGCTTCCACATGGGCCTTCAAGAACGAGGCTTCTGTTGATCAGATATGTAGGGCAGCGACTTGGTCTTCACTGCACACTTTTACCAAATTTTACAAGTTTGATACTTTTGCTTCTTCTGAGGCTATTTTTGGGAGAAAGGTTTTGCAAGCCGTGGTGCCTTCCATTTAGGTGACCTGATTTGCTCCCTCCCTTCATCCGTGTCCTAAAGCTTTGGTATTGGTTCCCACAAGTAAGGATGACGCCGTGGACCGGACACACCTATGTTGGAGAAAACAGAATTTATGTTTACCTGATAAATTACTTTCTCCAACGGTGTGTCCGGTCCACGGCCCGCCCTGGTTTTTTTAATCAGGTCTGATATTTTATTTTCTTTAACTACAGTCACCACGGTACCATATGATTTCTCCTATGCAAATATTCCTCCTTAACGTCGGTCGAATGACTGGGGTAGGCGGAGCCTAGGAGGGATCATGTGACCAGCTTTGCTGGGCTCTTTGCCATTTCCTGTTGGGGAAGAGAATATCCCACAAGTAAGGATGACGCCGTGGACCGGACACACCGTTGGAGAAAGTAATTTATCAGGTAAACATAAATTCTGTTTTTCTAAAATGTCACATTGCATTCCCTTGATGAAGCTGCCTACCGCTTAGGAGCTTTCTTCAATTTTTGCCCGGGAGGTCTTTCGTTTATATTGGTTACGCAAGGAGATAGTGTTGGACCGGGGTAGCCAGTATGTCTCCAGATTTTGGCGTTCCTTTTGTGCTCAAATGGGCATCCAGCTTTCCCTCTCCTCGGCATATCACCCTTAATCCAATGGGACTGCGGAACGGTCTAATCAAGCTCTGGAACAGTTCCTCCGTTGCTATGTCTCAGATCACCACAATAATTGGTTTGAACTGTTACCTTGGGCAGAGTTTGCTCGTAATAGTGCTATTAATGCTTCCTCTAAGTTATCCCCGTTTATGGCAAATTATGAGTTTCATTCATCCTTGTTGCCCGAATCATTCATGTCTCAGGGTATTCCGGCTTTGGAGGCGCATCTCCGGCAACTCCGTTCCACGTGGGTGCAGATTCAGGATTGCCTT
Source organism: Bombina bombina (assembly GCF_027579735.1). Taxonomy (NCBI): domain Eukaryota; kingdom Metazoa; phylum Chordata; class Amphibia; order Anura; family Bombinatoridae; genus Bombina; species Bombina bombina. The sequence continues at coordinate 251,305,375 of NC_069499.1, read as the reverse complement.
CATCGTTCTATGCAGCGCCAAAAGTTCCAGGCTGATCGTAGGTGTCTGCCTGCACATTCCTACCAGGTTGGTGAGAGAGTTTGGCTGTCCTCCCGCAACTTGAACCTTCGTGTGCCTTCCAATAAATTGGCTCCCCCGTTATGTTGGTCCTTTTCGAATACTCCGACGGGTTAATCCTGCGGCCTACGCTCTTGACCTTCCTCCTGCTATGCGCATCTCCAATGTTTTTCATGTCTCCCTCTTGAAACCATTGGTTTGTAATCGGTTTACCACTGTGTTGCCTCATCCCCGTCCTATCTTTGTTGACAACCATGAGGAGTATGATGTCAGCAGCATTATTGACTCTCGTATGTCCAGGGGCCGTGTACAGTATTTGGTTCACTGGAGGGGCTACGGTCCGGAGGAGCGTTCTTGGGTTCCCTCCTCTGATGTTCATGCTCCCGCCCTCCTTCGTGCCTTCCATGCCCGTTTCCCCAATAAGCCTTTTGTCCTCCCGTGGGGGAGGGGTCGTTGAGGGGAGGGTACTGTCAGGGTTTTTTCCCGTTTTGTTTGCCATGTGCTGCTGGCAGCCATTTTACTCACCTCTCTTCCTGAGTATGGTGCATTGTGGGGGGATGCTGCTCATTTCCTGCACTTCCTTTTATGGCCAGACTGGTGTGCATCATCCATGTGAGACAGGATGCAGTTTCAGAATTGTGATGTCATCACTTATTATTTAAAGGGCCTCTGTTCAGTATGCTTTGCCTTTGCGTTGTCTCAGACCTGTTTGGGAGAGTTCCTGTGTATTACCTGGCTGCCTGACGTCCTTCCTGGTTCCTGATCCCTGGCTTCCTGACGTCCTTCCTGGTTCCTGATCCCTGGCTTGTTCCTGACTCTGCTGTTTTCCTTGTTCCTGATTCCGGCTCATCTGACTATTCGCTTTGGCTCCTTACTCGGCTCGTCTAACTACCAGCTCTGGTTTTGACTCCTGGCTTGTTATTTGACTTGTGGACTTTTTATTATTTCTTGTTATTAATAAAGGTGTGATTTTTTTGCACTTCTCGTCTCAGTCTGATTCCTGGCACCCTGACAACATTCTGCAAAATATATACATATAAAAGATTTAATTAATTAAACCCTTGTTAATTTTTAAGTCTATACAATGCCGTGGGGCAGGCCTTACGTGGTTTCATGTACTAGCAACAACCACTTTATTTTGCTTTTTTGTTGGTATCTGTGCTGCTAGATCCTTGTTTCACTGAGCTTATAAAATATGAGGGTACCCAAATAAATGAAGAACCAACAAATGTTTAACCCCTTCACTACTGGGAACTTGCCGAAAATACTGGCAAGTCAATAACCCAAGGTATTGATCTAGGCCCATTTTTGTATATTTCATGCCACCATTTCACTGCCAAATGCAATGCTAACTAATTTTTTTTTTCTTTTTCACAAACTTTGGTTTCTCACTGAAATTATTTACATACTGCTTGTGCAATCATAGCACAATTGATTGTAAAAGCTTCTCTGGGATCTCAGAAATAGATAATTAGAAAGACGCTAACTGCAGCTACGCACCACACCTACTATTTGCTTCTGTAAAGGGATTAATCAGGTAGCTTGTAAGGTTAATTTTAGCTTTAGTGTTGAGATTACCCTTTCACTTGAAACCTCCGACCCCAATCCCTACCTGATCCCTCCCAAACAGCTCTCTTCCCTCCCTCACCTCCACTGGTCAACACCATCTTAGGTATTGGCAGACAGTCTGCCAATATTTAAGTTTTAAGGCAATTTTTTCAATATTTTATTTTTTCATTCCGTTCTCTCCCCCTCCTACTTTTAAGAAAATGTTTCCCATATCTTACACCATGTGGGATTCGTGGCAGACGGTCCCTAAGATGGAGGGAGCTATTTCTACCCTAGCTAAGCGTACAACTATACCTATTGAGGACAGTTGTGCTTTCAAAGATCCTATGGATAAAAAATTAGAGGGTCTTCTAAAGAAATTGTTTATTCATCAGGGTTTTCTTCTACAACCTATAGCGTGCATTGTTCCTGTAACTACTGCAGCTGCTTTTTGGTTTGAGGCTCTAGAGGAGTCTATTAAGGTTGAGACCCCATTAGATGATATTTTGGATAGAATTAAGGCTCTCAAGCTAGCTAATTCTTTTATTACAGATGCTGCTTTTCAAATGGCTAAATTAGCTGCAAAGAATGCAGGCTTTGCCATTTTAGCGCGTAGAGCGTTATGGCTTAAGTCCTGGTCTTCTGATGTGTCATCAAAATCTAAGCTGTTAGCTATTCCTTTCAAGGGTAAGACCCTATTCGGGCTTGAACTGAAGGAGATCATTTCCGACATTACTGGAGGTAAAGGCCATGCCCTTCCTCAGGACAAGACAAATTAAAATGAGGGCCTAACAAAATAATTTTCGTTCCTTTCAAAACTTTAAATGTGTGGACCCTCTACTTCCTCCTCTTCCACAAAACAGGAGGGAAATTTTGCTCAATCCAAGTCAGTCTGGAGACCTAACCAGACCTGGAATAAAGGTAAACAGACCAAGAAGCCCGCTGCTGCTACCAAGACAGCATGAAGGGGCAGCCCCCGATCCGGGACTTTCCGGGACTTTCTCTCTTCGCTCAGGCTTGGGCAAGAGATGTTTCCTGGGCATTAGAAATTGTGACCCAGGGGTATCTTCTAGAATTCAAAGATTCTCCTCCAAGGGGGAGATTTCATCTTTCACGTTTGTCTGCAAACCAGACAAAAAGAGAGGCGTTCTTACGCTGTGTAGAAGACCTATATACCATGGGAGTAATCTGCCCAGTTCCAAAAGTAGAACAGGGGCAGGGGTTTTACTCCAATCTGTTCGTAGTTCCCAAAAAAGAGGGAACCTTCAGACCGATTTTTAGATCTCAATATTCTAAACAAATTTCTCAGAGTCCCATCCTTCAAGATGGAGACCATTCGGACAATTTTACCAATGATCCAGGAGGGTCAATATATGACCACCTTGGATTTGAAGGATGCGTATCTTCACATTCCTATCCACAAAGATCATCACCAGTTCCTCAGGTTCGCCTTCCTGGACAAACATTACCAGTTTGTGGCCCTTCCTTTCGGATTGGCCACAGCTCCCAGAATTTTCACAAAGGTGCTAGGGTCCCTTCTGGTGGTTCTAAGGCCGCGGGGCATAGCAGTGGCGCCCTATCTGGACGATATTTTGATTCAGGCGTCAACTTACCATCTAGCCAAATCTCACACGGAAATCGTGTTGGCTTTTATAAGATCTCACGGGTGGAAGGTGAACATAAAAAAGAGTTCACTTGTTTCTCTAACGAGTTCAATTCCTAGGAACTCTGATAGACTCGGTAGACATGAAAATTTTTCGGACGGAGGTCAGAAAATCAAAAATCTTAACCACTTGCTGAGCACTTCATTCCATTTGTCGGCCGTCAGTGGCTCAGTGTATGGAGGTAATCGGACTAATGGTAGCGGCAATGGACATGGTTCCGTTTGCTCGCTTGCATCTCAGACTACTGCAACTGTGCATGCTCAGACAGTGGAATGGGGATTATGCAAATTTATCTCCTCAGATAAATCTGGATCAAGAGACCAGAGACTCTCTTCTTTGGTGGTTGTCACAGGATCATCTGTCCCAGGGAATGTGTTTCCGCAGGCCAGCATGGGTCATAGTGACGACGGACGCCAGCCTCTTGGGCTGGGGTGCAGTCTGGAATTCCCTGAAGGCTCAGGGTGTGTGGACTCAGGAGGTGTCCTTACTACCAATAAATATTCAGAAATGAGAGCGATATTTAGCGCGCTTCAGGCGTGGCCTCAGCTGGCTTCGGCCAAATTCATAAGATTCCAGTCGGACAATATCACGACTGTAGCATATATCAATCATCAAGGGGGAACAAAGAGTTCTCTAGCAAAGATAGAGGTTTCCAAGATAATTTGATGAGCAGAGACTCACTCTTGTCATCTATCGGCAATCTATATCTCAGGAGTGGAGAACTGGGAAGCGGATTTTCTAAGTCGTTAGACTTTTCATTCGGGGGAGTGGGAGCTCCATCCGGAGGTGTTTGCACAATTGATTCATCAATGCGGCACACCAGAATTGGATCTGATGGCATCTTGTCAGAATGCCAAACTTCCTTGTTACGGGTCCAGATCGAGGGATCCTCAAGCAGTACTGATAAATGCTCTAGCAGTACCGTGGTCGTCCAACCTGGCTTGTGTTTCCTCCTTTTCCTCTCCTTCCTCGTCTGATTGTCAGAATCAAACAGGAGAGGGCTTCAGTAATATTGATAGCACCTGCATGGCCACGCAGGACTTGGTATGCAGATTTGGTGGAAATGTCATCTCTGCCACAGTGGAAACTGCCACTGAGACAGGACCTTCTCATTCAGGGTCCGTTCCAACATCCAAATCTAGTTTCTCTGCGGCTGACTGCCTGGAGATTGAACGCTTGATTTTTTCTAAGCGGGGATTCTCTGTGTCGGTCATAGATACCTTGATTCAGGCTCGAAAGCCTGTCACTAGGAAAATTTATCATAAGATATGACGTAAATATCTTTATTGGTGCGAATCCAAAGCTGCTCATGAAGTAAGATCAGGATTCCTAGGATTTTGTCTTTTCTCCAAGACGGATTGGAGAAGGGGTTATCAGCTAGTTCATTAAAGGGACAGATTTCTGCTTTGTCAATCTTAATTCACAAGCGTCTGGCAGATCTCCCAGACGTTCAGTCGTTTTGTCAGGCTTTGATTAGAATTAAGCCTGTGTTTAAACCTGTTGCTCCGCCATGGAGTTTTAAATGTTCTTCAAGGGGTTCCGTTTGAACCCATGCATTCCATAGATATTAAGCTTCTATCTTGGAAAGTTCTGTTTTTAGTAGCTATCTCTTCTGCTCGAAGAGTTTCTGAGCTATCTGCGTTACAATGCAACTCGCCTTATCTTATATTCCATTCTGATAAGGTGGTTTTGCGTACTAAACCTGGATTCCTTCCTAAGGTTGTTTCAAATATTAATCAGGAAATTGTTGTTCCTTTGTGTCCTAACCCTTCTTCTAAGAAGATGTGTCTGTTACATAATTTGGACGTGGTTCGTGCCTTGAAGTTTTACTTGCAAGCGACCAAGGATTTCCGTCAAACATCTTCTCTGTTTGTTGTCTATTCTGGAAAACGTAGAGGTCAAAAAGCTACGGCTACCTCTTTCTTTTTGGCTGAAAAGCATCATCCGTTTGGCATACGAGACTGCTGGACAGCAGCCTCCTGAAAGAATTACAGCTCATTCCACTAGAGCGGTGGCTTCCACATGGGCTTTTAAAAACGATGCTTCTGTTGAACAGATTTGTAAGGCTGCAACTTGGTCTTCCCTTCATACCTTTTCCAAATTGTACAAATTTGATACTTTTGCTTCTTCGAAGGCTATTTTTGGGAGAAAAGTTCTTCAGGCAGTGGTGCCTTCTGTTTAGCCATCTGTCTTGTCCCTCCTGTTCATCCGTATCCTGTAGCTTTGGTATTGTATCCCACAAGTAAAGGATGAATCCGTGGACTCATCGTATCTTATAGAAGAAAAGGATAAATTGATTTCTTCTATGATACGATGAGTCCACGGCCCGCCCTGTCATTTTAAGACAGATTTATATTTTTTGATTCAAAACTTCAGTCACCTCTGCACCTTTTTGTTTCTCCTTTTTCTTCCTTTACCTTCGGTCGAATGACTGGGGGGTGGAGTCAAGGGAGGAGCTATATAGTCAGCTCTGCTGTGATGCTTTTTGCCACTTCCTGTTAGCAGGAGGATAATATCCCCCAAGTAAAGGATGAATCTGTGGACTCGTCGTATCATAGAAGAAATCAATTTATCAGGTAAGCATACATTTCCTTTTTGTATCGTATGATAACATAAGAAGAAAGGGTCACAGTGTGACTCCTTTATCTGTATGGAATCAAGGGTTAATATCTCTGGAAGGAGATTATTGAACCAGGGGAGATTTATACATGATTTGCTTTATTATGTTTTATGCTGTGACATGTGTGAGATGAGGCTCTGGCAGATGTGGGAACATTCAGGTTTTTTTTTTTTGGGGGGGGATAAACTGTGCAGCCTGTCAGTTAGGAGTGCATTTCTTCCTGCAGCAGCGGCGGCCCTGCATGGCACTCCATGTGACCGGGTGTTGCCTCATCTGCTTCCTCTTTCCTGACTGTGTGGTTTACAGAAAAAGAAGCGGTTTCTCTGTGAGGCCTGGGTCATAGGAGGTGGTGAGTGCCCTGGCCATTGGGGGTATAAAGGTGCCATTTACTTTTTCTATAGTCAATTTTAAAAGCGCAAGCTAAGGAGGATTTTGATGCGTTAGAGGGTAGTCCCTCTTTACCAAGATCTAATACCTGTTTTTATTGAGGATTCTACAGTATACCCGCCTGCTCAATTATGTTCCACATGCCTTGATAAAGTAGTTATATCTAAAAAGAGTAACATGTTTAGTACAACAGAGTCGTCGACCTGCATTCCCTGCAATCATCTCCGATTACACATGCAGCTCCCCTTTGCACGACTAATCCTCCTACGGGAGGGGCCTTCTTACTGCCAGACTTTTCTGAACATTTGCAAACGGCAGTGTCTGCAGCCTTTAGTGCTTTACCTCGCCCTGCTAAGTGCAAGCGAAAGGTTAAATACTGCTATCCTTCCCAGGGGTTATCTACTAACTTGCTGGATTTATCTGACTCTAGATTATTCGCTGATGAAGATGCCTCTGATACTTCAGAGGAGGCTCTTTCTGGATCGGAATCAGCTGCCTCTAAGCCTCCGGCTGTGGAGGAACCTGACTTTAGATATAGGATAAAGCACTTACGGTTTTTGTTAAAAGAAGAGTTGGCTACGTTAGAGGTTCCGGATCCAATGTTACCAGAGGAACCTTCTATTCCTAAGCTTGATAAGGTTTATGAGGACAGGGTGGTGCCACAAACATTCCCGGTTCCCGTTAAGATGGCAAATATTATTTAGAATGAATGAGACTCGTATCCTCTCTTTCCCCTTCTTCCTTGAAGAAATTGTTCCCAGTTCCTGACTTCCAATTAGAGTTGTTGGGGGGTCTGTCCCTAAGGTGGACGGAGCCATCTCCACGCTTGCTAAGTGCACCATTATCCCCTTGAGGATAATTCATCGTTTAAGGAGCCCATGGATAAGAAGTTAGAAACTCTGTTGTGAAAGATGTGTCAGCACATGGGGTCTTTATTTCAACCTGCAGTGGTGGTTGCTAGAGCCGCTACCTATCGGTGTGACTCCCTATCGGAGATGATCGAGGTGGAAACTCCCCTCGATAAGATCCAGGAAAGAATTAAGGCCTTGAGGGTAGCTAATTCGTTTATTTGCGATGCAAACATGCAGATTATACGCTTGAATGCCAAGACATCAGGTTTTTCTGTTCTGGCCCGTAGGGCTCTGTGGCTGAAATCTTGGTCCGCTGACATGACTTCAAAATCTAGATCTAGGGGAAGGTTCTTTTTGGTCCAGGACTGGACTCAATCATATCCACAATCACTGGGGGCAAGGGTGCCTTTTTACCGTAGGATAAGAACAAACCTAAAGGACAGGGTCCTAATTTTCGTTCCTTTCGTTCGAATAAATCCCAACGCCAGCAGCCTTCCGCGAAGCAGGATCAATCCAAGGGAACTTAGAAACCATCTCAATCTTGGAATAAATTCAAGCAGAACAAGAATCGTTATGAAGGGACGGTCCCCGATCGTCAATGGATCGTGTTGGTGGCAGACTATCTCTCTTTGCGGAGGCTTGGCTAGGAGAACGTGCAAGACCCTTGGTTTCTGGAGGTCATTGCTCAGGGTTACAGGATAGGTTTCAAATCTCATCCACCCAGGGGCAGATTCCTCTTATCAAACCTGTCTTGAAGACCAGAAAAACTATATGATTTTCTAGGGTGCGTGAGGGATCTCCTCCCTAGGAGTCATTGTGCCAGTACCTCTAGCAGAGAGAGGTGTGGGATACTACTCATACCTTTTTGTGGTCCCAAAGAAGGACAGTACGTTTCGCCCGATTCTAGACCTAAAGTGCTTAAACAAGTTTCTGTCGGTGCCATCGTTCAAGATGGAGACGATAAGGTCGATCATGCCCTTAGTTCAAGACGGACAGTTCATGACTACGATAGACTTGATGGATGCTTACCTTCATGTTTTTATAATTATTTAACAAGAATATTTGTCTCATTAAGCCTACGCTACTTATTGTAATGCAGATGCAGGGTCACAATAGCGAAGCCTAGGTGGAGAGCGCGCTCTTTCTTATGGCGCCATTCCTATGAGGAGAGTATGGTGTACTTTTCTCCTGCTTTTAGCAAGCGGAGCGTTGCAATTTTTTATTTACTTGTCCGGTAAGAGGCCATTTATATTCTGAGCAAGTATGGCATACAGTATTCACAGCAGGATAAAGCATGATGTTTGCGCGCTTTATCTCCATGCCATTTTTATGTCTCCACCTCCTTCTCAGGAAGAGGAGCGGCGCCATTTTGTGCTAGTTTCGAATCAGGTTCTGTAGCCCCGCCTCGTTCTCCGATTGAGAATGGAGCGGCGCTCTTGTGTCCGTCTCTGAGTCTTTCAGCGGAACGGCTTGCAAGTCATTGAGAACTAGAGACACACTTTATTAATAGACTATTTAATTAATTTTATTCAGGAGTCTAGTGAATCTGCACATATAGTATACCGGGTTTTTCAGCACATTGAATGAAGATCTTATCAATCTACTATTAAAGGTATATACCCCTGTAGTTTTTTTTTTTTTTTTTTTTTTTTTTTAAATATTTATTAACCAATTCGACATGCAATTCCATTGCCATAACTGAATAAATAATACAAAGAAAAAGCATCAGAGCCATCAACATAGTTATTCACAATGTCACAACATTTTGTCATCACAATATTATACAAAACTTTACATAATGCCTGTTGACATACTTAGCAATTTCAGTACATACTTCTATACAGACATTGATTGGTAATGACACCTTATTAGCGTATCGGATTGGAGATTTTCCATATATCGTAAAAGAACAAAAAAAACAAAACAACAGAGCTAAACCAAAATAAGACAAATAAACAAAACAAAACAAAAAAAAAAAAAAAAAAAAGATAAGAAAGAGATAAGAAAAGTAACACACTTCTCTCCCTCAGTTCTCCCGGCCCCCACCCCCTCAATATCCCCGACCCATCCCCTATAGCTAGTTATCCGGGGTATTCATTATTTATTATAGCCTGTTCCATATAGATTGTACCCCTAAAAGGCGCAATTATCTGCTTCTGCATATTTTCTGGCAAACTCTTAATTATACTTTTCCACTTGAAAAAGAATTTTTGGACTTGTGTTTCTGAATTTACAGATGTATCAATTTGCTCTAACGTAAGTTGATTTTGAAGTTTTTGTTTAAATTCTTTCAGATTTGGGGCTTTTTTAGATTTCCAATATTTCAGTATTAGGAGCCTTCCTGTAATAATTATGATGTTCAGCTGGCGCGTGTTTTTAAGTATGGTTTCTTCCTGATTAAGAAAAAAGAACACATTTTTGTCAGTTAGTTGGAAATTACATTGATTAATTTTGCTGACCCAGTTACCTATCTTGAACCAAAATTTTTTAACTTTATTACAAAACCAGAAACAATGCTGTAGATCTGCACTGGTATTCTTACATTTCTGACAGGATGTTACACTTTTATCCCATTTAGCTTTTACCTGTGGGGTAATATACATTCTATTTATAAATTTCATATGTGTCTCCCTCCAGGAGGTGGAGATTGTTGCTCTATCTATGAGGTTAAAGCTTTCTTGTATTCTTTCTGGTGCCACCCGCCAGAATTCCGCTATCTTTTGTAAATTATTGAGGCCATTTTGAGAAATAATCAATCTGTATATTGCTGAAATACTGTGTTTGCCTGCCTTAAAAAGATTAATAGGGTCTATTTGTTCCCAGGAATCTATCGTCAGATTACTTTGTAGTATTTCTTGTATGTAGTGTCTAATTTGTAAGAATGCATAAAATTCTTTGTTGTCTATCTCAAATTCTTGTTTAATTTTATTAAAGGACTTACAGGTCCATGATTCTTTATCAGTTGATGTACCTGATTAATTCCTTTTTGGGCCCAATTTTTAAATATCTTTGATTCCAACGCGGGCACAAAGCTGGGGTTTCCCAAGATGGGTAAGTATTTAGAAAAGAAGCTAGGTATATCTAGGGTCTGTAATATTTTTTGCCATGCAATAATTACCGTCTGGACAGCCGGTAGACATTTAATTTTATTAGGCCATTTATCTCTAGGTATATGAAGGAGGGCGGTGAGGGAGAATGGATGCACTAAAGCTCTTTCCAGAGGAAGGACTGCATAATAGTCGGCTCCAGTCAGCCAGTCCAATGCAATCTTGCCAATACAGACCAAGTTGTACCTCCTCTATGTCGGGCAGCGCTAGCCCTCCTTCTGTTCTAAACAACATAAGTTTCTTATAAGAGATTGCCCTTCTTTTTTCACCCCATAAAAATTGTATACATGCTCGTTTGAAACTATTAAGGTCCTTTTTTTTAATTAGTATTGGCAGGTTTTGCATTAAATATAGCAATTTTGGGAATAATAACATCTTAATTAGGTTAGTTTTACCTGATAATGTAAGTTTAAATTTAGCCCATTTCTCCATATAGTGTTTTATTTTAAGAAAAATTGGCGGGTAGTTAAAATCATACCATTCTTCAAAATTAATTGATAGTTTAATGCCCAGATAAGTGAAGTGGTCCTTTGTTTCTCTAAAAGGGGGGTTTTGTATCGAATTCTTATTATTATTTAACCAATAAATTTCTGTTTTTGTAGGGTTGACTTTATAGCCCGAGAAAACCCCAAAGTCTCGTAGTATTTGATTTAAAGCTGGGATATTTTTTTTTGTATTAGATAACAATACTAGTAAGTCATCCGCGTATAGTAGCGTTGTTATCTTTCTTTAACCTAAATTAATCCCCTCCAACTCTTTCCTAATCTGAATCGCTAGGGGTTCGAGTGCTAAATTGAATAGATAAGGGGACAATGGACATCCCTGTCTTGAACCCTTATGCAGAGAAAAATAGTCCGTAATGGACTCATTGATAATAACAGCGGCCGATGATGTTTGATATATTACTTGTATAAACTGAGAAAAAGGGCCCTCAACTCCATATTTCGCCAATGCTGTAAATAAGTGGTCCCAGGTTATGGAGTCGAAGGCCCTCTCCGCATCAATTGATACTATCGCTGCATCTAGATCCATAGCGTGGGCATTCCTTGTTTGTTTTTGATATGTATTTAGTACAAGTTGAATTTTACGCAGGTTGCGTGATGAGTTTCTGCCTGGCATAAAACCCACCTGGTCTTTGTGGATAAGTGAGCCAATAATATGTTTGAATCTATGTGCAATTATGGACATTAAAAGTTTATAATCACTATTTAGTAAAGAGATCGGCCTGTATGAACCGATCTCTTCTGGATTTTTATTTTTTTTGAGGATCAGAGTTATAAGTGATGCCGCGAAATATTTTGAGCACGCATTATTATCAATATAAAGTTGATTAAATAGGGAAACTAGTATTGGGGCAATATCCTCTGCGAGTAGCTTATAAAGTTCGGCGGGTAGCTGGTCTGGGCCTGCAGCTTTATTAGATGCCAGTTTTTTAATTGCGTTAGTTACTTCAGATAACGTGATGGGTAAATTTAGTTCATCTATGCTCGGCTTATCTAATCTTGGGACTCTTATTTTATCCCAGAATTCATTTTTGGTTTGAATGTCTATGGCTGTCTCTGAGTAAACTTCCTTAAAATATGTGCAAATATGATCTTGGATTGCTGTTTTATTTACAATGAGTTCTCCCATGGTTTTAATGGCTATAATTGGCTCCTTTTTTTTTTTGGCTCTAGTTAAGTTGGCTAAGGCCTTACCCGCTTTACCCCCGTGTCTAAAAAAAAAGAACCTCTTCCTAAGGTCATCTTGCGCCACCTTTTGTGTCAAAAATAGTTCTCTTTCCTTTTTGATTTTTTGATATGTTAGCCAGAGCACTTCAGTTGGATCACTAATATAGGAGTTATACGCGTTACGTAACTGTGAGGCGAGCTCTATGTCCCTGGCCACTTGCCTCCGCTTTTGTACTACCAGATAAGCTTTTATTTCACCTCGTATTACTGCCTTGAAAGTCTCCCATAATGTTTCTGTTTTGACTCTACTCATTTCATTATTCTGCATGAACTCTAGCCATTTTAATTTTAGCCATGCCTTAAATTGAGTGTTAGTTACAAGGTACCTAGGAAAAAAAAAACCTATTGAAATTTGTTTCGTGCGGATTACCTAGTTTAATATTCAAAGTGATAATGGCGTGATCTGAAATAAGTATTTCCTGAATTTCAGGTTTCAATTCTAAACGCAGCATTTTATCGCTTACAAGAAAATAATCTAACCTAGACAATGTGCGATGTACATATGATTCGCACGTGAATTTTTTCAGGTCTGGGTTTTGGATCCGCCAAATATCATTAAGGTGTAATAGATTAGTAAAATTCTTATATATTTTGGCTTCTTGTTTACTATACTTATTTAATGATGGCTTTAGTCTATCCAATGCGGGGTATTTAACTATATTTAAATCACCAGCCACAACTAAGTTTTCCGCAAAATGGGGCAGTAATTTTCTTTGTAATTTTACCCAAAAGGCATTATCTGTTTTATTAGGGCCATAAATATTGCAAAATATGAATTTCGTTCCCGCTATTTCAAGTTGCATAATGAGGTATCTCTCATCTTGGTCTGTCTCCATATTGAGTATTTTAAATTGAATTTTTTTATGGAACAGAAGAGCAACCCCTTTTTTCCTATTCAAACATGGTGTACCCACTACCTCCCCTACCCAGTCAGTTTTAAGTTTACCTAATTCAGTTTCGTTCAGATGCGTTTCTTGAAGAAAAGCAATATCTACTTTATGATTCTTTAACTGTTTTAATATCTTTTTGCGTTTCTGTGGCGAGGTTATTCCCCCTACATTCCAGGAGGCAAGATTAAGTACTTTATTCATTTAAGATTAAAAACAAACAAAAAAAGTCAGGCATCCAACAATTTCAAAAAAGGAGGGGCGGAAAATGTAGGGGGAGGAGGTCGAGAGAACGAGAGAGAGAGAAAAAAAAAAAAAAAAAAAAAAAAAAAAAAAAAAGACACAACACCAAAAAACAGAACAAAAAGAAACATACAAAATTAAAAACCAAAAATACTGAACCGTTTCAGCCTTATTGACTTGGTTCGGCACTCGACACAATATATTACGAGACTCCATATCTACATATTTATAGATGTTATAATATCATTCTCTATGTACCTATTCGATTTAAAGTGCAATACTTTTCAATTTTGCAAATTCCCTGGCTTCCTCTGGGGTATTAAGCATCTTATTTTCTCCCTCTGTTAGAATCTTAATTTTTGCAGGGTATATGACCGTGGCTTTAATCCCTGCCTGAATCAATTTCGTACATATTGGAGTTATTTCTTTTCGTTTTTGTGATGTCTCGGATGAATAGTCCTGAAACATCAAAATAGATTTGCCTTCCATAATTAGTGGGGCTTTCTGTTTATAGCACTGCATAAATTTTACCTTGTCCTGGAAGTTTAAAAATCTGGCTATAATCGGTCTTGTTTTAACTGATCCATCTGCTAAAGTTTTTAATGGTCCTAGACGGTGTGCTCTTTCGACTATTAGAGGTAGTAAATTAGGTGTTATCCCTAGTCTCTGAGGTATTAATTGTGATACCAGGTGTATTAAGTCTTGCGGTTCGCTTACTTCTGGAATGCCCAATATTCTAACATTATTGCGACGAGCGCGGTCTTCTAAGTCAGTTAATTTGTATTGTAGGCTTGCTATCTGTGTGTTCTGTTCTTTCATTATGTGTTCTTGGGTTATTTTAGCATCTTCTAAATCAGATATGCGTTGTTCTGCTTCATTAAGTCTTGATGTAAAATGTTTGATTTCTGTTGTCAGGTTATTTATATCTACTTTGATTTGGTCGAATTGTGGTAACATAAGCTCTGCTAACTTGTTGACTATATCCTGTGATTCTGCTCTGCTAATATCTGTTGTAGAAGCTGTTGTAGGTAGGTTCCCTGCATTGTCAGTGCTGACTCTATTTTTCTTGTCTCTGGCTTTAACTGGCATGTTTGGTGATTGTGACTTATTATTAGTGATGTATCTCTCCATAAGCAACAAATTTATTGCAGTATATTATTACTAACAACACCAGAAAAGGAAAAGCAGATAAAAAAAAATGACCAGAAAAAGTGTCAGGGTAATGAAGATAAGAGATACAGGAAATAATAAAAAAGAGGCAAATTAGTCTGTGATAACACCAGAAGAAATAGATATAACTCTTAAATCTATTAAGAACAATATATCACACAGTAGTATCTTATCTTATATGAACTTAAATTATGCCATAGATAGTATATGGGTGCCTCTGATCTATCCTATGCTGTTGTATTTGGACCTCTTGTTTAGAAAGGGAATTTGGGCCGCCTTCTTTTTTTTTTTTCTTTTTTTTTTCCCTCTCTTTTACTTCCCCCCTTTCTTTCTCCTCCTTCCTAGTCCAATAAGCCTGGTTTCTATTCTCTCAGGCCAACTTATTCTGCACAATGAGTATAGTTGATCTGTAAAGACCCTTTAGCAACACATATATCAGTAGCAGGTTTTACATAAGTACATTAATTACTAGATAGTTAACTCCGTACAGAAGCAAGCCTAAAACCTTGTGTCTATAGTCAACACCAATTTCTTATTCTATTGTATTTATGATTTTTAATCAGCACCCTCTCTTTTTTCCTATGCTATTTTCCCCCTTTTCAGGGATTTCTGTCTCAAGTTAGGGGTACAGATTATATACAATATAAAAGTAGCTTAAGTGCTTAATTTAGTACTTAATTTTATATCTTTGCATTTATCCCTAAAAGGACAAAGGAAAGTCAGAAATAACTTTGCATATTCAGCTCAGCAGGCCTTATCGACATTAAATTACACTTTTTAACAGAAGTAGACAGAGAATTACTCCTTACAATATGTAGTATTGTGTAGCATAGGCTACCTTGGTATGCGTTTATCATACAAGAATAATAGTCACTTAAAGGCCTGTTTTTAATCCTGCATGTACAAATGTTTACCAGATTAACCCCTCAGTGTTCTCTGTCACTTTCCTAGGTTGTTATAGGTTATTAATAGACAGAGTATAGATAATGTATAATTTATCCGGCCCACATCAACACATTTTCAACACATTTTCAATATAATAAATCTTGCTGGCTTTATATAACCCTTTTTAGCAGGAGTAATCAGATAACTATTTGGTACAGCACCTAATATTATTTAAAATAGGTTGCTATGATTAACATTTGTCATGCATACAGCACTTTTGGGACCTGCAAGTGCGTATGACTTTCCAGCGCCTCCAGGCTCTCTGTCCCTTTCTTTGCTCACTGCAGCAACTTGACCAATGAATGTATCTCTCCAAGGGGGCCCATTGTATATTTAGACAAAGTATTTGGAAGTATACCCCTGTAGTTTAGTGGTAAGCAAACCGGTTTAGATTTTACCAAATCTCTTTTAAACAAAGCTTGAATGTTGGGACTTATGTACTGGGTCTTTGAACAGATGTCTGTTCCTAAGGATAAAACTTTTCTTTGTCCCTTATATTTGTATGGATTTTTCAACAAAGTTTTTCTTTCTGTTTGTTTTCTCCTGGTCCTCTGGAAAAATTTTAATAAATTTGAGAAATATAAGTTCAGTGCTGCCTGAATAGCATAGTAACTAGTAAGCAGTTTAGTAACTGAAAGTTACTGGTTTGCTTCCCTATACTGGTTGGGCAAATTATAAAGATATTGAATGTACAGATTGTTGCCCTCTGAGCCTCATGTCTCCCAGGATGATGCTGTTCAGAGAATGGCACAGCTTTCTCCTTAAACATCCCAAGCCTCTATGGCGTCACATGCAGTGCCCTGCCGTTCCTCTCATACTCTTGGAGGAGTGTATTTTATGCAGTTATACTCTGCGCTATCTGCAGCTTTTTCTTCTTTTCTTATCCTACAGGGAAAATGCAAGAGGTTATTTAAATATTCATATTATAGGTTTCTGCTCCTCTTTCTGCTACACAGGTTGCTCTCTCTCCTAAGTCTGGTGAGGAGGATTCGCCGGTAGCTTCTGAGGGTGATTCCTCAGATTTTGGACAGTATATTTCCTTCATCTGATGCTGAAGCGGTCTCCTTCAGATGTATGCTTGCACACATCATGTACTGTTTAAGGAGGTTTAAGCTACTTGGACGACATCAATATCCCTGTCGTCAACCCTTGAAAGTTTGGTTAACTTCATCATTTCTATGATGTTCCTTCCTATGAAGAAGTGTTTTTAGATGTGCTATGTAAATTTTCACAGTAATAGGAGAAGCTAGGGATTCTTCTTCCTGTCTCCTGTCCTTTAAAGGATTTTTCTGTCGCAGACTCCATCAAAATGCACGGAAGGGAGCATTTCTACTATGGCTCAGAACTTTGATCCCTATAGAGGATAGCTGCTCCTTTACGGATCCATGGATAAGAAGGTGGAGGTTTATTTGATCATCTAGAGCAATGTCTTGTCTATTTAGACTTGCTGTGCTACCCCGTGGGGTGTTGTGGCTGAAATCTTGGTCAGCTGTGAAGCCTGCCTGTGGCACAGCCTAGGTTTTATAACACTGCAGATGCAGGTTCAATATCCAAGTCCAAGATTCTGGAGCTTCCTTACAAGGGTGAGACCTTGTTTGGACCTGGTCTGGCAGAATTATCCTCTAACTTTCTGGGTGGAAAAGGTTTTTTATCTACCACATGTCAAGTGGAATAGACTAGAGGGAAGTCTTCCTTTCCCACTTTCTACAGGGACAGTCCAGTCTTTTGGAATCCCAGTTTTCCTCCCAGGGGCAGATTTGAATCTAGGGGTTCCCTGGTTCCAACTACAAGGGTGATTTTTTTTGGGGGACCTTATTAGATTCTCTGTCTATGAGAATATTTCTAACGGAGGTCAGACAATCAAAGAATTATTTTTTACCTCTCTCTACAGTCTACTGTTCAGCCAACAGCAAGCTATAGTGGTCCGATAGATAGTTTAGCCGTTTTGTAACCAGAGGGTTGAGAGTTTGTATCCAGCTGTAGCTGATTTTCCCTTCTCTTTTCAGTGGCTGTATGTATGGAGGTAATTGGTCTGAGGGTCCTAGGGACGTAATCCCTTTTCTCGAGTCCTTTTGAGAGCAGTTATGCATGCTCAGTCAGTGGAGCGGTGACCATTCGAATCTCTTTCAGAGGACAGATTTTGTTAAGCTTTAAGAGATACTCTTGAGAAACCACCACGGAAAAGAGTCTGTCGCATGTTTCTGGAGACATTTCCTGGGTGAATGTGACCACGGACTCCAGCCTGCTGGGCTGGGGAGCAGACTGGAACTCATTAAAGGTGCATGGACTTTGGACTCAAGGAGTCTGCTCTCTCCATCAACATCTTGGAGTGGAGAGCAATTTTCAATGATCTGAGGGCTTGTCCTCAGTTATCCTTAACAGGTTCCAGTCGGACTATATCACCTCAGTGGCTCGGGGAGGAACTTGGGGTTCCTTAACCATGAAGGAGGTGGCTTGGCTTTGTCAGTGGGCAATAGCTCACAATGGCTGTATATCTTCCATCCACATTCTAGGAGTGGACATCTGAAGAGGACTTCCTGAGCAGACAGTATTTAATCCCGGGGAGTGGGTTCTCCATCCGGTTGTGTTCTCAGGGTTAACCCTCGAATGGTGGGGCTGAGTTGGATCAGATGGTGTCTCGACAGAACGCCAAGCTTCCAATTTTCAGTTCAAGGTTAAGAGCTCCACAGGCGGCCCTGACTGGCGGTTTCTTTGGGATTTTAGTCTTGCTCTCCTCCACCGGTCATTGCTCGTATCAAATGGGAGAGAGCATCAGTAATCCTAGCTTCTGCGTGTCTTCGCAGGACCTGGTATTCAGACCTAGTGAAGATGTAATCTGTTCCACCTTGGAGGTTGCCTCTGAGGGAGGACCGTCTAACACAGGGTCCATTCCTTCATCTAGATCTCGTTTCTCTGAAGCTGATTTGCTTGGAAATTGAAAGCTTAGTTCTATCTAAGCGTGGTTTTTCTTAATTGGTCATTGTGACCTTGATTCAGATTCGAAAGCCAGTTTCTAGGAAGATTTACCATAGGGTATGACGTCAATACCTTTTATTGGTGTGAATCCAGGACTACTTTTGGAGACAGGGCAGGATTCTTTGGATTTTGTCCTTTATCCAGGAAGGTCTGGAGAAGGATTTGTTTCTTTAACGTCTGGCGGATGTGCGAGATGTTCTATCTTTTTGTCAGGCCCTAGCCAGAATCAGGCCTGTGTTTAAGTCTGTTGCTCCTCCTTGGAGTCTTAACCTTGTTTTTAAGTTTTTGCAGCAGGCTCCGTTTGAGCCTTTGCATTCCATAGATATTAAGTTTTTATCTTGGAAGGCTTGGTTCTTTTTGTTCTTTTTTCTGCTCAGAGAGTTATGGGACTCTCGGGTGGCAGTGTGATCGCCTTATCTTCATTCTGATAAGGTGGTTCTTCGTTCGAAGTTGTTTTCTTCCTTAAGTGGTTTCAGATAAGAAAATTGTTGTTTCCTTCTCCAGGTCCTATTCCTTTTTCTCATAAGGAATGTTGGTTGCACAATTTGGATGTTGCGTGCTCTGAAATTCTATCTACAGACGAATAAGGATTTTTGCCAGTCCTCTGCCCTGTTTGTGTGGTGTTCAGGAACACGTAGGATCAGAAAGCTACTGGTATTCCTCTTCTTTATAATTGAGAAGTATAATTTGTTTTGATTTTGGGACTGCTGGTTAGCAGCTTTTGAGAGAATTACAGCTCATTCCATTTTTTCTGCCTTCAACAATGAAGTTTCTGGGGATCAGATTACAAGGCTGCAACTTGGTCTTCTCTGCATACTTTTTAATTTTTTTTTAAATTTGTTTCTTTTGCCTCGGCTGAGGTTTCTTTGGGAGTAAAGTTCTTCAAGTGGTGATGCCTTCTGTTTAGGTCTACCCTAGTCATCTGTGTCCTATAGCTTGGGTATTGGTTCCCAACAGTAAATGACGTCGTAGACTCACCATATTTTAGTATCGAAAACTAAATTTATGCATACCTGATGATAAATTTCTTTCTTTCTGGATATGGTGAGTCCCGACCCTGCCCTTTATTTTAAGACGGTTATTTTTGACTAAACGTCAGGCACCTTTACACCTTTGTATTTTTCCATTTCCCTGCGGTCAAATGACTGGGGTTTGTGGGAAAGTAAGTGATACTTAACAGCTTTGCTTTGGTGCTCTTTGCCTCCTCCTGCTGGCCAGGAGTGATATTCCCAACAGTAAATTACGTCGTGGACTTGCCATATCCGGAAATAAATAAATTTATCAGGTAAGTATAACTTTAGTTTTCTTCTACAAGATAAGACGAGTCCACGGATTTCATCCTTACTTGTGGGATATTATCCTCCTGCTAACAGGAAGTTGCAAAGAGCACCACAGCAGAGCTGTATATATAGCTCCTCCCTTCCCCTCCACCTCCAGTCATTCTCTTTGCCTGTGTTAGTACTAGGAAAAGCTAAAGTGAGGTGTTAGTTTTAGTTTCTTCAATCAAGAAGTTTTTTATTTTAAATGGTACCGGTGTTTACTATTTTCCTCAGGGGGATATGGAAGAAGATTTCTGCCCTGAGGTGGATGATCTTAGCAGCTGTAACTAAGATCCATGTTGGTTCCCACAGAATTTCTGAAGGTAGTATAAGAGAGATCTTCAGTGTGGAGAACGGTGTCATGCTACAAGCAGCAGTGAGGTATGTTCAGTCCTTTATTTCTGAGGATACTTGGTGTATCAGAACTGGCTGACATTTATTTCCCTACTAGGGAAGGGGTAAGCAGTAGACCTAGAATCAGAGATTATTACTGGTAACCTGTATGTATTATCTGACATGATACTGGGCTTTATTCATATTGCAGCATATATCAGGTGCAATAACAGAGACACTGGGAGAGGCAGCTTAACGGTTTGAGTTTTTATTAGCATAAGATATGACAAACGTTTCCATAAGCTGTTTTTGTGTGATTATGTTGGGGATCACATGGCTTTTGGCTGAACAGCTTCCCATGCGGTTGTATAGTTTGAGGTAAACATCATCCATGATGGGCGTGGGCCTATTTTCGCGCGATCAGACGCGCAGTTCATCTGGCTGTGAAGGCAGCAGTCATTAGCTCCGGATGGGTGTACACTGATGTCCTGTTAATCGGATTGTCAGCAAGTCCTTTTGCGGTTCCCTGGGGGCAGGTAGGCGAGGTGCAGGGGTCGTTTTTTTTTTAAAACCTAATACATTTTCTGTTATAAAGAACGTTTAGAGTTTAATTTTGCCCTTTTGCCTCAGGGTGCAATCTGATTACATTTCTTTCATGTAATTAGCAAGAGTCCATGAGCTAGTGACGTATGGGATATACATTCCTACCAGGAGGGGCAAAGTTTCCCAAACCTCAAAATGCCTATAAATACACCCCTCACCACACCCACAAATCAGTTTTACAAACTTTGCCTCCCGTGGAGGTGGTGAAGTAAGTTTGTGCTAGATTCTACGTTGATATGCGCTTCGCAGCAGGCTGGAGCCCGGTTTTCCTCTCAGTGTGCAGTGAATGTCAGAGGGATGTGAAGAGAGTATTGTCTATTTGAATTCAATGGTCTCCTTCTACGGGATCTATTTCATAGGTTCTCTGTTATCGGTCGTAGAGATTCATCTCTTACCTCCCTTTTCAGATCGACTATATAATCTTATATACCATTACCTCTACTGATTCTCGTTTCAGTACTGGTTTGGCTTTCTACTACATGTAGATGAGTGTCCTGGGGTAAGTAAGTCTTATTTTTTGTGACACTCTAAGCTATGGTTGGGCACTTTTATATAAAGTTCTAAATATATGTGTTTAAACATTTATTTGCCTTGATTCAGGATGATCAATATTCCTTATTTCAGACAGTCAGTTTCATTATTTGGGATAATGCATATGAATAAAATCATTTTTTCTTACCTTAAAATTGACTTTTTTCCCTGTGGGCTGTTAGGCTCGCGGGGGCTGAAAATGCTTCATTTTATTGCGTCATTCTTGGCGCGGACTTTTTTGGCGCAAAAAATTTCTTTGTCATTTCCGGCGTCATACTTGTCGCCGGAAGTTGTTCGTGTTGGCGTAATTTTTTTGACGTTTTGCGCCAAAAATGTTGGTGTCACCGGATGTGGCGTCATTTTTGTCTCCACCTTTTTTTCACATTATTTAAGTCTCATTTTTCATTTGCTTCTGGTTGCTAGAGGCTTGTTCATTGGCATTTTTTCCCATTCCTGAAACTGTTGTTTTTTCTCTTACATATTGCAAGATGTCTCAGATTGACCCTGGATCAGAAGCTACTTCTGGAAAAACGCTGCCTGATGCTGGTTCTACCAAAGTTAAGTGTATTTGCTGTAAACTTGTGGTAACTGTTCCTCCGGCTGTAGTTTGTGATGAATGTCATGATAAGCTTGCTAAAGCAGATAGTATTTCCATTAGTAATATTCCATTACCTGTTGCTGTTCCATCAACATCTAATACTCAGGATGTTCCTGTTAATATAAGAGATTTTGTTTCTAAATCTATTAGGAAGGCTATGTCTGTTATTCCTCCTTCCAGTAAACGTAAAAGGTCTTTTAAAACTTCATATTTTTCAGATGAATTTTTAAATGAACATCATCATTCTGATTTGTCTGTTTCTGATGATGATTTTTCTGGTTCAGAGGATTCTGTCTCAGATATTGACACTGATAAATCTTCATATTTATTTAAAATGGAATTTATTCGTTATTTACTTAAAGAAGTTTTAATCTCATTAGAAATGGAGGATGCTAGTCCTCTTGATACTAGATCTACTAAGCGTTTAAATTCGTTTTTTAAACCTCCTTTAGTTATTCCGGAAGTTTTTCCTGTCCCTGATTCTATTTCTGAAGTAATTTCTAGGGAATGGAATAATCTGGGTAATTCATTTACTCCTTCTAAAAGGTTTAAGAAATTGTATCCTGTGCCATCTGACAGATTAGAGTTTTGCGACAAAATCCCTAAAGTTGATGGGGCTATCTCTACTCTCGCTAAACGTACTACTATTCCTACGGCATATAGTACTTCCTTTAAGGATCCTTTAGATAGGAAAATTGAGTCCTTTCTAAGGAAAGCTTATTTATGTTCAGGTAATCTCCTTAGGCCTGCTATTTCTTTGGCTGATGTTGCGGCAGCTTCCACTTTTTGGTTGGAGGCTTTGGCTCAACAAGTGTCAGATCATAATACTCATAGCATTGTTAAACTTCTTCAACATGCTAATAAATTTATTTGTGATGCCATCTTTGATATCATTAGAGTTGATGTCAGGTATATGTCTTTAGCTATTTTAGCTAGAAGAGCTTTATGGCTTAAAACTTGGAATGCAGATATGTCTTCTAAGTCAACTTTGCTTTCCCTTTCTTTCCAAGGTAATAAATTGTTTGGTTCCCAGTTGGATTCTATTATTTCAACTGTTACTGGGGGGAAAGGAACTTTTTTACCTCAAGATAAAAAATCTAAAGGTAAATATAGGGCTGCTAATCGTTTTCGTTCCTTTCATCAGAATAAGGAACAGAAGCCTGATCTTTCCCCTAAAGGAACGGTTTCTGTTTGGAAACCATCTCCAGTCTGGAATAAATCCAAGCCTTTCAGAAAGCCAAAGCCAGCTCCCAAGTCCACATGAAGGTGCGGCCCTCATTCCAGCACAGCTGGTAGGGGCAGATTACGATTTTTCAAAGAAATTTGGATCAATTCGATTCACAGTCTTTGGATTCAGAACATTGTTTCACAAGGGTACAGAATAGGTTTCAAGGTAAGGCCTCCTGCAAGAAGATTTTTTTCTTTCTCGCATTCCAATAAATCCAGTGAAGGCTCAAGCATTTCTGAAATGTGTTTCAGATCTAGAGTTGGCTGGAGTAATTGTGCCAGTTCCAGTTCTGGAACAGGGTCTGGGGTTTTACTCCAATCTATTCATTGTACCAAAGAAGGAGAATTCCTTCAGACCAGTTCTGGATTTAAAAATATTGAATCGTTATGTAAGGATACCAACATTCAAAATGGTAACTATAAGGACTATTCTGCCTTTTGTTCAGCAAGGGCATTATATGTCCACAATAGATTTACAGGATGCATATCTGCATATTCCGATTCATCCAGATCACCATCAGTTTCTGAGATTCTCTTTTCTAGACAAGCATTACCAGTTTGTGGCTCTGCCGTTCGACCTAGCAACAGCTCCAAGGATTTTTTCAAAGGTTCTCGGTGCCCTTCTATCTGTAATCAGAGAACAGGGTATTGTGGTATTTCCTTATTTGGACGATATCTTGGTACTTGCTCAGTCTTCACTTTTAGCAGAATTTCATACGAATTGACTTGTGTCGTTTCTTCAAGAACATGGTTGGTGGATCAATTTACCAAAGAGTTCATTGATTCCTCAGACAAGGGTAACCTTTTTAGGTTTCCAAATAGATTCAGTGTCCATGACTTTGTCACTGACGGACAAGAGACGTCTGAAATTGGTTTCAGCTTGTCGAAACCTTCAATCTCAATCATTCCCTTCGGTAGCCTTATGCATGGAAATTCTAGGTCTTATGACTGCTGCATCGGGCGCGATCCCTTTGCTTGTTTTCACATGCTACCTCTTCAGCTTTGTATGCTAAACCAATGGTGCAGGGATTATACAAAGATATCACAGTTAATATCTTTAAATCCGATTATACGACACTCTCTGACGTGGTGGACAGATCACCATCGTTTAGTTCAAGGGGCTTCTTTTGTTCTTCCAACCTGGACTGTGATCTCAACAGATGCGAGTCTGACAGGTTGGGGAGCTGTATGTGGGTCTCTGACAGCGCAGGGGGTTTGGGAATCTCAGGAGGCGAGATTACCAATCAACATTTTGGAACGCTGTGCGATTTTCAGAGCTCTTCAGCCGTGGCCTCTTCTGAAGAGAGAATCGTTCATTTGTTTTCAGACGGACAATGTCACAACCGTGGCATATGTCAATCATCAAGGGGGGACTCACAGTCCTCTGGCTATGAAAGAAGTATCTCGGATACTTGCATGGGCGGAATCCAGCTCCTGTCTAATTTCTGCGGTTCACATCCCAGGTATAGACAATTGGGAAGCGGATTATCTCAGTCGCCAGACGTTACATCCGGGCGAATGGTCTCTTCACCCAGAGGTATTTCTTCAGATTGTTCAAATCTGGGGACTTCCAGAAATAGATTTGATGGCCTCTCATCTAAACAAGAAACTTCCCAGGTATCTGTCCAGATCCAGGGATCCTCAGGCGGAGGCAGTGGATGCATTGTCACTTCCTTGGAAGTATCATCCTGCTTATATCTTTCCGCCTCTAGTTCTTCTTCCAAGAGTGATCTCCAAGATTCTAAAAGAGCGTTAGTTTGTTCTGCTGGTGGCTCCAGCATGGCCTCACAGGTTTTGGTATGCGGATCTTGTTCACATGGTTACTTGCCAACCTTGGACTCTTCCGTTAAGACCAGACCTTCTATCTCAAGGCCCATTTTTCCATCAGGATCTCAAATCATTAAATTTGAAGGTATGGAGATTGAACGCTTGATTCTCAGTCATAGAGGTTTCTCTGACTCTGTAATTAATACTATGTTACAGGCTCGTATATCTGTGTCTAGGAAGATATATTATCGAGTCTGGAAGACTTACATTTCTTGGTGTTCTCATCAATTTTCTTGGCATTCTTTTTAGAATTCCTAGAATTTTACAGTTTCTTCAGGATGGTCTGGATAAAGGTTTGTCTGCAAGTTCCTTGAAAGGACAAATTTCTGATCTTTCTGTGCTGTTTCACAGAAAGATTGCTAATCTTCCTGATATTCATTGTTTTGTACAGGCTTTGGTTCGTATAAAACCTGTCATTAAGTCAATCTCTCCTCCTTGGAGTTTGAATTTGGTTCTGGGGGCTTTACAAGCTCCTCCGTTTGAACCTATGCATTCTCTGGATATTAAATTACTTTCTTGGAAAGTGTTGTTCCTTTTGGCCATCTCTTCTGCTAGAAGAGTTTCTGAGTTATCTGCTCTTTCTTGTGAATCTCCTTTTCTGATTTTTCATCAAGATAAGGCGGTGTTGCAGACTTCATTTAAATTCTTAACTAAAGTTGTGAATTCTAACAACATTAGTAGAGAAATTGTGGTTCCTTCATTGTGTCCTAATCCTAAGAATTCTAAGGAAAGATCGTTACATTCTTTGGATGTAGTTAGAGCTTTGAAATATTATGTTGAAGCTACTAAAGATTTCCGAAAGACTTCTAGTCTATTTGTTATCTTTTCCGGTTCTAGGAAAGGTCAGAAGGCCTCTGCCATTTCTTTGGCGTCTTGGTTAAAGTCTTTGATTCATCATGCTTATGTCGAGTTGGGTAAAACTCCGCCTCAAAGGATTACAGCTCATTCTACTAGGTCAGTTTCTACTTCCTGGACGTTTAGGAATGAAGCTTCGGTTGATCAGATTTGCAAAGCAGCAACTTGGTCTTCTTTGCATACTTTTACTAAATTCTACCATTTTGATGTGTTTTCTTCTTCTGAAGCAGTTTTTGGTAGAAAAGTACTTCAGGCAGCTGTTTCAGTTTGATTCTTCTGCTTATAATTTCAGTTTTTTTCATTATAAGATTTAAAACTTTATTTTGGGGTGTGGATTATTTTCAGCGGAATTGGCTGTCTTTATTTTATCCCTCCCTCTCTAGTGACTCTTGCGTGGAAGTTCCACATCTTGGGTATTTATTATCCCATACGTCACTAGCTCATGGACTCTTGCTAATTACATGAAAGAAAACATAATTTATGTAAGAACTTACCTGATAAATTCATTTCTTTCATATTAGCAAGAGTCCATGAGGCCCACCCTTTTTGTGGTGGTTATGATTTTTTTGTATAAAGCACAATTATTCCAATTCCTTATTTTTTATGCTTTCGCACTTTTTTCTTATCACCCCACTTCTTGGCTATTCGTTAAACTGATTTGTGGGTGTGGTGAGGGGTGTATTTATAGGCATTTTGAGGTTTGGGAAACTTTGCCCCTTCTGGTAGGAATGTATATCCCATACGTCACTAGCTCATGGACTCTTGCTAATATGAAAGAAATGAATTTATCAGGTAAGTTGTTACATAAATTATGTTTTTTTACGTGTTTTAGGGAGTTTTGAAAAAAAATTGCGCTTTTTATTTTTTAAAGGCGCAGTACACGTTTTTCTAAAAAAATTTTATTTCAATAAATAAAGTGTTTAACGACTACTGTGGTTATTACTAGTCTGTTCAACATGTCTGACATTGAGGAAACTCATTGCTCTATGTGTTTGGAAGCCCCTCTTACATTGTGGAACCCCCTCTTACATTGTGTATGTCTTGTACTGAAAGGGCCTTACATTGTAAAAAGCATATTTTAGGTGAATAAAGTGTGCCTAAGGATGATTCTCAGTCTGAAGAGAATCAGGATATGCCATCCTATTCTCCCTAAGTGTCACAACCTTTAACGTCCATACAAGCGACGCCAAGTACCTCTAGTGCATCTAATTCTTTTACTCTGCAGGAGAGGGCTGCAGTTATGTCAACTACCCTTACAGAGGTATTATCTAAATTACCAGTGTTGCAGGGTAAACGCAGTAGGTCAGGTATTAATGTGAATACTGAATCCTCTGATGCTTTATGAGCTATTTCCTATGTACCTTCACAGGGCTCTAAGTTGGGGGTCAGGGAACTGCTGTCTGAGGGAGAACTTTCAGACTCGGGAAATGTTATTTCAGACGTTATGTCCTTTAAATTTAAGCTAGAACACGACTCTGGATGATTGTGATACTATTGTGATACCAGCAGAGAAATTGTGTAAGATGGACAAATATTTAGAGGTGCCTACTTACACTGATGTTTTTCCGGTTCCTAAAAGAATTTCGGAAATTGTAAAATAGGAATGGTATAGACCAGGTATACCGTTCTCTCCCCCTCCTAATTTTAAGAAAATGTTTCCCATATCAGACACCATTCGGGATTCTTGGCAAATGGTCCCTAAGGTGGAGGGAGCTATTTGTACCCTGGCTAAGCGTACACCTTTACCTATTGAGGACAGTTGTGCTTTCAAAGACCCTATGGATAAAAAGTTAGAGGGTCTTCTAAAGAAATTATTTATTAATCAGGGTTTTCTTTTACAACCTACGGCTTGCATTGTTCCAGTTACTACTGCAGCAGCTTTTTAGTTTGAGGCTCTAGAAGAGTCTCTAAAGGCTGTGAGACTCCATTAGATGACATTTTGGATAGAATTAAGGCTCTCAAGCTAGCTAATTCTTTTATTACTGATGCCGCTTTTCAAATTGCTAAACTAGCGGCGAAAAATGCAGGATTTGCCATTCTAGCGCGTAGGGCGTTATGGCTCAAATCTTGGTCTGCTGATGTGTCATCAAAATCTAAGCTTTTAGCTATTCCTTTTAAAGTTAAGACCCTATTTGGGCCTGAATTGAAGGAAATCATTTCTGACATTACTGGAGGGTAAAGTCCATGCCCTACCTCAGGATAAGTCTGTTAAGATGAGGGGTAAACAAAATAATTTTCGTTCCTTTCGATATTTTAAAGGAGGACCCTCTGCTTCCTCTTCCTCCACAAAGCAGGAAGAGAACTTTGCTCAATCCAAGTCAGTCTGGAGACCTGACCAGGCTTGGATAAAGGTAAACAATCCAAGAAGCCCACTGCTGTTACAAAGACAGCATGAAGGGGCGGCCCCCTATCCGGGACCGGATCTAGTAGGGGGCAGACTTTCTTTCTTTGGGCAAGAGACAATCAGGACCCTTGGGCACTGGAAATCGTGACCCACGGGTATCAACTGGAATTCAAGGATTTTCTCCCAACAGGGAGATTTCATCTTTCACGATTATCTGTAGACCAGATAAAAAGAGAGGCGTTCTTACGCTGTGTAAAAGACCTCTGTACTATGGGAGTAATTTGTCCCGTTCCAAAACTGGAACAGGGGCTGGGGTTTTACTCTAATCTTTTCGTGGTTCCCAAAAAAGAGGGAACTTTCAGACCCATTTTAGATCTCAAGTGTCTAAACAAGTTTCTCAGAGTTCTATCATTCAAGATAGAGACTATACGAACGATCTTACCAATGATCCAGGAGGGTCAATTTATGACTACCGTGGATTTGAAGGATGCATACCTTCATATACCTATTCACAAGGATCATCATCAGTTTCTAAGGTTTGCCTTCCTAGACAAACATTACTAGTTCGTGGCTCTTCCTTTCGGGTTGGCCACAGCACCCAGAATTTTCACAAAGGTTCTAGGGTCTCTTCTAGCGGTTCACAGACCGCGGGGCATGGCAGTGGCGCCTTATCTGGATGATATTCTGATTCAGGCGTCAACTTATCATTTGACAAAATCTCACACGGACATAGTATTTCCGCAGACCCTCGTGGGTGATAGTGACAACAGACGCCAGCCTACTAGGCTGGGGTGCAGTCTGGAATTCCCTGAAGGCTGAGGGTGTTTTGGACTCAGGTGGAGTCTCTACTTTCAATCAATATTCTGGAACTGAGAGCAATATTCAATGCGCTTCAGGCGTGGCCTCAGTTGGCTTTGGCGAAATTCATCAGATTCAAGTCGGACAACATCATGACTGTGGCATATATCAATCATCAGGGGGGAACAAGGAGTTCCCTAGCGATGATAGAAGTATCAAAGATAATCCGATGGGCAAAGGCCCACCCGTGTTATCTTTCGGCAATTTACATCCCAGGAGTGGACAACTGGGAAGCGGATTTTCTAAGTCGTCAGACTTTTCATCCGGAGGTGTTTGCCTCATTGATTCGTCAATGGGGCAGACCAGAACTGGATCTAATGGCATCTCGTCAGAATGCCAAGCTTCCTCGTTACGTATCCAGGTCAAGGGATCCCCAGGCCGAACTGATAGATGCCTTGGTAGTGCCTTGGTCGTTCAGCCTAGCTTATGTGTTTACACCATTTCCTCTCCTTCCACGCGTGATTGCTCGAATCAAACAGGAGAAAGCTTCAGTAATCCTGATAGTGCCTGCGTGGCCATGCAGGACTTGGTATGCGGATCTAGTGGACATGTCCTCTCTGCCACCGTCGAAACTTCCTTTGCGACAGGACCTTCTCATTCAAGGTCCTTTCCAACATCAAAATCTAAATTCTCTGCAGCGGACTGCTTGGAGATTGAACGCTTGATTCTATCTAAGTGAGGATTCTCTGATTCGGTCAGAAAGCCTGTCACTAGAAAAATCTATCATAAGATATGGCGTAAATATCTTTATTGGTGTGAATCCAAGGATTACTCATGGAGTAAAGTTAGGATTCCCAGGATTCTGTCTTTTCTCCAAGAAGGATTGGAGAAAGGGTTATCAGCAAGCTCCTTAAAGGGACAAATTTCTGCTTTGTCAATTTTGCTTCACAAACGTTTGGCAGATGTGCCAGATTTTCAGTCTTTTTGTCAGGCTCTATCTAGAATTAAGCCTCTATTTAGACCAATTACTCCTCCCTGGAGTTTGAATTTAGTTCTTTGTGTTCTTCAAGGGTTTCCGTTTGAACCTATGCATTCCATAGATATTAGATTGTTATCTTGGAAAGTTCTGTTTTTAGTTGCTATTTCTTCTGCTCGAAGAGTTTCTGAGCTTTCAGCGTTAGTGTGATTCGCCTTATCTTATCTTTCATTCTGATAAGGTGGTTTTATGTACCAAACCTGGATTTCTTCCTAAAGTTGTTTCAAATAAGAATATTAATCAGGAAAATTGTTGTTCCTTCCTTGTGTCCTAATCCTTCTAAGAAGGAGCGTCTGTTACATAACCTGGATGTGGTCCGTGCCTTAAAGTTCTACATACAGGCAACTAAGGATTTTCGTCAATCATCTACATTATTCATTGTTTATTCTGGAAAGCGTAGAGGTCAGAAAGCTACGGCTACCTCTTTCTTTTTGGCTGAGAAGTATCATCCGCCTGGCATATGAGAGTGCTTGGACAGCAGCCTCCTGAAAGAATTACGGCTCATTCTACTAGGGCTGTGGCTTCCACATGGGCTTTTTAAAACGATGCATCTGTGGAACAGATTTGTAAGGCTGCGACTTGGTCGTCTCTTCATACTTTATCCAAATTTTACAAATTTGATACTTTTGCTTCTTCTGAGGTTTTTTTTGGGAGAAAAGTTCTTCAAGCAGTGGTGCCTTCCGTTTAGGTCTCTGTCTTGTCCCTCCCTTTCATCCTTGTCCTGTAGCTTTGGTATTGTATCCCACAAGCAGTGTTTCCTCTAAGACCAGTTTTGTGTGCAGTCCAGCAGGGAAACAGTTAATTAGGTAACCGCACCCTGCAATTAGCAAACACTGTACAATGCAGACTGCAAGGTATGATTCTCTTATTAATTGTTTCACTGCTGGGCCGCACACAAAACTGGCCTTAGAGGGAACACTGCCCACAAGTAAGAATGAAATCTGTGGACTCGTCGTATCTTGTTGAAGAAAAGGAAATTTATGCTTACCTGATAAATTGATTTCTTCTACGATACAAGTCCACGGCCCTCCCTGTCAATTTAAGACAGATTATATTTTTTTATTATTTACAACTTTAGTCACCTCTGCACCTTTTTAGCTTTTCCTTTCTCTTCCTATAACCTTCGGTCGAATGACTGGAGGTGGAGGGGAAGGGAGGAGCTATATATACAGCTCTGCTGTGGTGCTCTTTGCCACTTCCTGTTAGCAGGAGGATAATATCCCACAAGTAAGGATGAAATCCGTGGACTCGTCGTATCGTAGAAGAAATCAATTTATCAGGTAAGCATAAATTTCCTTTTTTTTCTTTTCTGTTTAGCGGTGAAGAGCATTGTTTTAACATTCCCTGTTTTTGTCTGACGGCTGAATTTGATCTTTATGCCTAGAAGTAAGGTTCTTTTCTTTATTATTTTAGGCTTAGGAATTCTAGCCTGTATTATAAGGGTACTTGGTCTCAATTTGGAAGCAATTTGTATTATTATCTATACCTTTACATACTTATCCACTTGGATTTCCTATACTTGCTCTGGTTGGCATTCTTAGACGTTCAGTTTGTCGTCTTTCTGTTTCATTTGGATGCAGCTTCTTTTTTTTATATGGTTCTAGGGGTATTTGTTTAGTGTTTATGGGATCTTAATTGTTCCTCATCAGTTTGTTGTTTTTGTGCAGGCTTTTTTATTTATGGTATTTTAACTATGCTCATATCCAACTTAGAGTCTGTATCTTCTAGAAGACAACATGAAACATTACATTAAACAACATTAAAGTGTTTGTTGGTGGATTCATGCAGAATATACTAAAGCCTCCAATCATTTTTGTTCCTTTTATCAGAATAAGGAACAGAAAGTTGATTCTTCCTTTCAGAATCAAAGCACCTCTGGTCTAGTCTGGAGTCCTAGTGCTAATTGGAACAGAACTAAGCAAGCCAAAAAGTCTTCACTTCCAAGTCTGCATGAAAAGATGTGGCTCCTGAGGCTCTGGTAGGGGGCAGGTTATGCCTTTTTTTAGGAAGCTTGGTTTCAGTCTCTTCCAGATCTCCTTGGGTTCTGAATATAGTTTCCCAGAGTTATTGGATAGTATTCAGAACTCCCAGAGGAAGTTTTTTTCTGACCAATGTTCCAAGGATACCTTAAAGGCCCAAGCCTTTTTTCAGTCATTTTCAGATCTGGAAACTAAGGGCGTGATTGTTACAGTTTCTTTGGAACAATAAAGAGATTTGAATAAAATTCCATCCACTGTTCCTGCAATGAAGGAAGGTACTTTCAGACCAGTTCTGGACAGTATTCTGCCCCTTTTGTTCAGCAATGTCAGTATATCCACAATAGATTTAAAGGATGCTTACCTTCATGTTCCAATTCACAGGGAACATTACCAGTTTCTGAGGTTTGCCTTTCTAGACAAGCATTTTCAGTTTGTTGCTCTACCATTTGGTTTGGCTACAGCTCTAAGAATTTTCACAAAGTATTGGTGCCCTATTGTCTGTGTTCAGATCTCAGGACATTACTGTGTTTCCTTACCTGGACGATATTGTGGTTTAAGCTCCATCTTTTCATTTATCAGAATCTCTAATCAATAGATTGTTGTTGTTTCTTCAACAGCATGGTTGGAAGATTAATTTTCCAAAGGAGTTATTTGGTTGCCTCACACAAGGGTTACTTTTCTGGGGTTTCAAATAGATTGTCTGAGTTTCCATGAGTCTCTAACAGAACAGAGAAGGTTATAATTGGTTTAAGCCTGTCTGAACCTCTTACCTCTGTCGCTCTTAGTATGGAAGTACTGGGTTTCATGGTTACATCTTCAGATGCAATTCCATTTCCTCTTTTTCACATGAAACTTCTTCAGCTTTGTATGCTTGGTCAGTTGTCAGGGATCATACTCCGCTATTTTAAAATATTTTTCTGGATCACAGTCTCCGACTTGTTGGCTCAGTTCATTATTCAGGGGGCTTCTTTTGCTCATCTTGCCTGGACAGTGATCACTACAGATGCAAGTCTTTCAGGTTGGGGAGCTGTTTGGGGGTCTCTGAGAGCACAAGGGATTTGGGCTCCTTGGGAGGAGAGGTTGCCAATAAATGTTCTAGAACTCTGTGCTATTTTCAGTTTTCCACGGGAATAGGGCCCTCAATTCCTCATGTATGTGTTTGTAAATTTTGTCTTGTCTCTTACAAGTCTTATATTGTTTTATTTAAATGAATTGTATCCATGGACAGCGCTGCGGAATATGTTGGCGCTTCATAAATAAAGTATAATAATAATAAAACTATCCTCAAACTGGATTATTAATATATCTCAGGGAAAATATCTGCTTCTGATATGTCACTAAATTATGTAGATAACACTTTAATTTAGTAGCACATGGGGGGGACTAAATCATTCCAGCTTGCCTACTATTTAGGTTGTAGAAAGGGAGAAACAATAGAAGCAGCTTGGATTTGTGCTTTAATAATTAACGGTTTAGTGGTATAAAGCGACATTAAACCCAAATTGTTTCTTTCAGATAGAGCATACAATTTTAAACATCTTTCCTATTTACTGCTAGTATCTAATTTACTTAGTTCTCCTTGTGTCCTTTGTTGACAAGCATACCTAGGAAATCTCAGTAGCTGGGAGCTAGCTGTCGATTGGTGGCTGTTCATATATACCTCTTATCATTGGCTTACCAATGTGTTAAGCTAGCTCCCAGTAGTGCATGCTGCTCCTTCAATAAAGGATACAATGAAAATGACCTAGTAAACCTGAAGCAAAATTGATAAAAGAAGTAAATTCGAAAGATGTTATGCTCTATCTGTATCATGAAGGAAAAATTATAGGTTTCATGTCCCTTTAAACGATTTACAGTAGTCTACTTTAAAGAAATATGATGTTAGATACATGCTGATGAATGTCAATTTACTGGCCCTTTAACCCCTTCTCATATATATTTGCTGTGTAAGAAGTGTTAGTGTGGCCCGTACTCAGCTTTGTAATGTATGTGCTGCACCTGTGTCTATTGCTAGACAGGGTCATGCAATATTGCATCATAATAATCAAGGATTTGTTACCCACAACGGTTATCCTCTGAGCAGTTCTATGGACCTGCCTCCTAACTTAAAACCGTACATAAACTCTGCAATTTCACAACTGACTACATTCATACTTCCCCCAGTTAAATGCGAACACATGCAAAGGACAGGATAGAGCCCTTCATAGGCCCTGGGCTTATCAGGCACATCAAAGATAGAATCCTCTCCTCAGCTGAAGACTATTATTGAGAACCCAGCGCATCCCTTCTGACGAGGTAGCAGATGTCTTTTAATTTTAAATTGGGGCACATACACACTCTATTGCATACAGTTTTTAATTGCCTTGCAGATTGAGGACTCTCCACTTGCAGATTAACAATATTTAAAAAAAGATTACGTTCTTTAAAGAAGCCCCAAAGAAGCCATCAACCTTCCTGGTTCCTTATGTGTTTTTTGAGTTAATTAGCAAGGAATGGAACAAACCATAAATTCCTTTTGTTTCCTCGGCTACATTCAAAAACATGTACTCTTTACCCTCTCAAAAGTTGGAGGGACATAATTCCAAAGATAGACAGTTATTTCCATTTTGGCTAGGCAGACTACAATTCTATTAAAGGACAGTACCTAGTTTAAGGATCCGATGGACAGAAAACTTTAAGAGATCCTCTTATCTGGCAGGCTATAGGTTTTGTTCAACTGTTAGTGCAGTCCACTGGTTTTCAAACCTGTCCTCAGGCCTCCCCAACAGTCCAGGTTTTCTGTATTACTTTGGATGAGAGCAGGTAATATAACCATGTTTACTAATCAGCTGTTTCTTTCGCCTATGCTCTAGTTCAGATATTTTCAAAATGTGGCTTGTTAAGGAGGCCTGAGGACAGGTTTGAAAACCAGTGGTGTAGGCTGTGTATTTGCCACTACTGTAATATGGTGTTACAATGTCTCTTACCTTATTTCCCAAGAGGCTAGAGATTGAACAAGACTGCAAGCAGTTTAATTTCTGATGCAGCTGTTAAAATAACTTCATGCATAGAAAGCTGCTATGACTGTTCTTGCTAGAAGAGCCTTATGGCTCAAGTCATTATTCTGCTGATATAGTATTTAAAAGCAGACTTATGTCCCTCCCATTTCAGGGACCTGGGATGGCTGCATTCATTGCTAGAGTTACTGGAGGTAAAGGAGCTTTTCTGCTGCAAGACATAATAGCTAAGTGCAGGGTTAAAGGGACAGTATACACCAATTTTCATATAACTGCATGTTATAGACAATGCTGTAAAGAATACTATGCACAGATACTGATATAAAAATCCAGTATAAAATCGTTTAAAAACATACTTAGAAGCTTCCAGTTTAGCTTTGTTTAAAAGTTTACTGGAACACCCACTGCAAGTGGGAAATATCACACTCCCCCTCCCCCTTCCTTTGCATATGAAAAGACTCTTTACACAAACAAAAGCAAGCTGGAGTAGGTATACATCGGTATTCTCCTAAAACTTTGGGGCTTGGTTAGGAGTCTGAATATCAGAGCAATGTTATTTAAAAATAAGGAAAACTATACATTTAAAAAACAAACAAAACTTTATGCGCTATATAAATAGATCTTCAAAACATTTATGCAAACAAACAAAATGTATGTTTACTTGATACATTTCTTTCTTTCTGTATATGGAGAGTCCACAACGTCATTCAATTACTAGTGGGAAAATCACTCCTGGCCAGCAGGAGGAGGCAAAGAGCACCACAGCAAAGCTGTTAATTGTCATTCCCCTACCCATAATCCCCAGTCATTCTACCGAATGGAAAAGGAATAACACAAAGGTGGTGAGGTGCCTGAGGTTTAGTCAAAATTTTGTTTTCTTTCCTAAGATATGGAGAGTCCATGACGTCATTCAATTACTAGTGGGAACCAATACCCATGCTAGAGGACACAGAATGAACAGGGAGGGATAACAAGGCGCAGGCAGACCTAAACAGAAGGCACTTCCGCTTGAAGAACCTTTCTCCCAAAAGAGGCCTGAGCCGAGGCAAAAGTATCAAATTTGGAAAAAGTATGCAGAGAGGACCAAGTTGCAGCCTTGCAAATCTGTTCCACAGAAGCTTAATTTTTTGAAAGCCCAAGAAGAGGAGACAGCCCTAGTGGAATAAGCTGTAATTCTCTTGGGAGGCTGCTGTCCAGCAGTCTCATAAGCAAAACAAATCATACTTCTCAACCAGAGGGAAAGAGAAGTAGAAGTAGCCTTATGACCCTTAC
The DNA here is from genome assembly GCF_027579735.1 of Bombina bombina. Lineage (NCBI taxonomy): Eukaryota > Metazoa > Chordata > Amphibia > Anura > Bombinatoridae > Bombina > Bombina bombina. The sequence goes on along the minus strand of NC_069499.1, from coordinate 251,269,472 downwards.
TCTTTCCTGAGAAACAAACAGAGCAGAAGATTGGCAAAAATCCTTAGTCACCTGTAGGTAGAATTTTAGGTTGAAATATTTTTTATTGGTACGTATCACAACATATCAATCATGACAATAGCATTTCTCCAACATAGGTGTGTCCGGTCCACGGCGTCATCCTTACTTGTGGGATATTCTCTTCCCCAACAGGAAATGGCAAAGAGCCCAGCAAAGCTGGTCACATGATCCCTCCTAGGCTCCGCCTACCCCAGTCATTCTCTTTGCCGTTGTACAGGCAACATCTCCACGGAGATGGCTTAGAGTTTTTTAGTGTTTAACTGTAGTTTTTATTATTCAATCAAGAGTTTGTTATTTTGAAATAGTGCTGGTATGTACTATTTACTCAGAAACAGAAAAGAGATGAAGATTTCTGTTTGTATGAGGAAAATGATTTTAGCAACCGTCACTAAAATCCATGGCTGTTCCACACAGGACTGTTGAGAGCAATTAACTTCAGTTGGGGGAACAGTGAGCAGTCTCTTGCTGCTTGAGGTATGACACATTCTAACAAGACGATGTAATGCTGGAAGCTGTCATTTTCCCTATGGGATCCGGTAAGCCATGTTTATTACGATCGTAAATAAGGGCTTCACATGGGCTTATTAAGACTGTAGACTTTTTCTGGGCTAAATCGATTCATTATTAACACATATTTAGCCTTGAGGAATCATTTTATTTGGGTATTTTGATATAATAATATCGGCAGGCACTGTTTTAGACACCTTATTCTTTAGGGGCTTTCCCAAAGCATAGGCAGAGCCTCATTTTCGCGCCGGTGTTGCGCACTTGTTTTTGAGAGGCATGGCATGCAGTCGCATGTGAGAGGAGCTCTGATACTTAGAAAAGACTTTCTGAAGGCGTCATTTGGTATCGTATTCCCCTTTGGGCTTGGTTGGGTCTCAGCAAAGCAGATACCAGGGACTGTAAAGGGTTAAAGTTCAAAACGGCTCCGGTTCCGTTATTTTAAGGGTTAAAGCTTCCAAATTTGGTGTGCAATACTTTTAAGGCTTTAAGACACTGTGGTGAAAATTTGGTGAATTTTGAACAATTCCTTCATGTTTTTTCGCAATTGCAGTAATAAAGTGTGTTCAGTTTAAAATTTAAAGTGACAGTAACGGTTTTATTTTAAAACGTTTTTTGTACTTTGTTATCAAGTTTATGCCTGTTTAACATGTCTGAACTACCAGATAGACTGTGTTCTGAATGTGGGGAAGCCAGAATTCCTATTCATTTAAATAAATGTGATTTATGTGACAATGACAATGATGCCCAAGATGATTCCTCAAGTGAGGGGAGTAAGCATGGTACTGCATCATTCCCTCCTTCGTCTACACGAGTCTTGCCCACTCAGGAGGCCCCTAGTACATCTAGCGCGCCAATACTCCTTACTATGCAACAATTAACGGCTGTAATGGACAATTCTGTCAAAAACATTTTAGCCAAAATGAACACTTATCAGCGTAAGCGCGACTGCTCTGTTTTAGATACTGAAGAGCATGACGACGCTAATAATAATGTTTCTGAAGGGCCCCTAACCCAGTCTGATGGGGCCAGGGAGGTTTTGTCTGAGGGAGAAATTACTGATTCAGGGAACATTTCTCAACAAGCTGAACCTGATGTGATTAAATTTAAATTTAAGTTGGAACATCTCCGCATTCTGCTTAAGGAGGTATTATCCACTCTGGATGATTGTGACAAGTTGGTCATCCCAGAGAAACTATGTAAAATGGACAAGTTCCTAGAGGTGCCGGGGCTCCCAGAAGCTTTTCCTATACCCAAGCGGGTGGCGGACATTGTTAATAAAGAATGGGAAAGGCCCGGTATTCCTTTCGTCCCTCCCCCCATATTTAAAAAATTGTTTCCTATGGTCGACCCCAGAAAGGACTTATGGCAGACAGTCCCCAAGGTCGAGGGAGCGGTTTCCACTTTAAACAAACGCACCACTATACCCATAGAGGATAGTTGTGCTTTCAAAGATCCTATGGATAAAAAATTAGAAGGTTTGCTTAAAAAAATGTTTGTTCAGCAGGGTTACCTTCTACAACCAATTTCATGCGTTGTCCCTGTCGCTACAGCCGCATGTTTCTGGTTCGATGAGCTGATAAAGGCGGTCGATAGTGATTCTCCTCCTTATGAGGAGATTATGGACAGAATCAACGCTCTCAAATTGGCTAATTCTTTTACCCTAGACGCCACTTTGCAATTGGCTAGGTTAGCGGCTAAGAATTCTGGGTTTGCTATTGTGGCGCGCAGAGCGCTTTGGTTGAAATCTTGGTCGGCTGATGCGTCTTCCAAGAACAAGCTACTTAACATTCCTTTCAAGGGGAAAACGCTGTTTGGCCCTGACTTGAAAGAGATTATCTCTGATATCACTGGGGGTAAGGGCCACGCCCTTCCTCAGGATCGGCCTTTCAAGGCAAAAAATAAACCTAATTTTCGTCCCTTTCGTAGAAACGGACCAGCCCAAAGTGCTACGTCCTCTAAGCAAGAGGGTAATACTTCTCAAGCCAAGCCAGCTTGGAGACCAATGCAAGGCTGGAACAAGGGAAAACAGGCCAAGAAACCTGCCACTGCTACCAAGACAGCATGAAATGTTGGCCCCCGATCCGGGACCGGATCTGGTGGGGGGCAGACTCTCTCTCTTCGCTCAGGCTTGGGCAAGAGATGTTCTGGATCCTTGGGCACTAGAAATAGTCTCCCAAGGTTATCTTCTGGAATTCAAGGGGCTTCCCCCAAGGGGGAGGTTCCACAGGTCTCAGTTGTCTTCAGACCACATAAAAAGACAGGCATTCTTACATTGTGTAGAAGACCTGTTAAAAATGGGAGTGATTCATCCTGTTCCATTAAGAGAACAAGGGATGGGGTTCTACTCCAATCTGTTCATAGTTCCCAAAAAAGAGGGAACGTTCAGACCAATCTTAGATCTCAAGATCTTAAACAAGTTTCTCAAGGTTCCATCGTTCAAGATGGAAACCATTCGAACTATTCTTCCTTCCATCCAGGAAGGTCAATTCATGACCACGGTGGATTTAAAGGATGCGTATCTACATATTCCTATCCACAAGGAACATCATCGGTTCCTAAGGTTCGCATTCCTGGACAAGCATTACCAGTTCGTGGCGCTTCCTTTCGGATTAGCCACTGCTCCAAGGATTTTCACAAAGGTACTAGGGTCCCTTCTAGCTGTGCTAAGACCAAGGGGCATTGCTGTAGTACCTTACTTGGACGACATTCTGATTCAAGCGTCGTCCCTTCCTCAAGCAAAGGCTCACACGGACATAGTCCTGGCCTTTCTCAGATCTCATGGATGGAAAGTGAACGTGGAAAAGAGTTCTCTATCTCCGTCAACAAGGGTTCCCTTCTTGGGAACAATAATAGACTCCTTAGAAATGAGGATATTTCTGACAGAGGCCAGAAAAACAAAGCTTCTAGACTCTTGTCGGATACTTCATTCCGTTCCTCTTCCTTCCATAGCTCAGTGCATGGAAGTGATCGGGTTGATGGTAGCGGCAATGGACATAGTTCCTTTTGCGCGCATTCATCTAAGACCATTACAACTGTGCATGCTCAGTCAGTGGAATGGGGATTATACAGACTTGTCTCCGAAGATACAAGTAAATCAGAGGACCAGAGACTCACTCCGTTGGTGGCTGTCCCTGGACAACCTGTCACAAGGGATGACATTCCGCAGACCAGAGTGGGTCATTGTCACGACCGACGCCAGTCTGATGGGCTGGGGCGCGGTCTGGGGATCCCTGAAAGCTCAGGGTCTTTGGTCTCGGGAAGAATCTCTTCTACCGATAAATATTCTGGAACTGAGAGCGATATTCAATGCTCTCAAGGCTTGGCCTCAGCTAGCGAGGGCCAAGTTCATACGGTTTCAATCAGACAACATGACAACTGTTGCGTACATCAACCATCAGGGGGGAACAAGGAGTTCCCTAGCGATGGAAGAAGTGACCAAAATCATTCTATGGGCGGAGTCTCACTCCTGCCACCTGTCCGCTATCCACATCCCAGGAGTGGAAAATTGGGAAGCGGATTTTCTGAGTCGTCAGACATTGCATCCGGGGGAGTGGGAACTCCATCCGGAAATCTTTGCCCAAGTCACTCAGCTGTGGGGCATTCCAGACATGGATCTGATGGCCTCTCGTCAGAACTTCAAAGTTCCTTGCTACGGGTCCAGATCCAGGGATCCCAAGGCGGCTCTAGTGGATGCACTAGTAGCACCTTGGACCTTCAAACTAGCTTATGTGTTCCCGCCGTTTCCTCTCATCCCCAGGCTGGTAGCCAGGATCAATCAGGAGAGGGCGTCGGTGATCTTGATAGCTCCTGCGTGGCCACGCAGGACTTGGTATGCAGATCTGGTGAATATGTCATCGGCTCCACCTTGGAAGCTACCTTTGAGACGAGACCTTCTTGTTCAGGGTCCGTTCGAACATCCGAACCTGGTTTCACTCCAGCTGACTGCTTGGAGATTGAACGCTTGATCTTATCGAAGCGAGGGTTCTCAGATTCTGTTATCGATACTCTTGTTCAGGCCAGAAAGCCTGTAACTAGAAAGATTTACCACAAAATTTGGAAAAAATATATCTGTTGGTGTGAATCTAAAGGATTCCCTTGGGATAAGGTTAAGATTCCTAAGATTCTATCCTTCCTTCAAGAAGGATTGGAAAAAGGATTATCTGCAAGTTCCCTGAAGGGACAGATTTCTGCCTTGTCTGTGTTACTTCACAAAAAGCTGGCAGCTGTGCCAGATGTTCAAGCCTTTGTTCAGGCTCTGGTTAGAATTAAGCCTGTTTACAAACCTTTGACTCCTCCTTGGAGTCTCAATTTAGTTCTTTCAGTTCTTCAGGGGGTTCCGTTTGAACCCTTACATTCCGTTGATATTAAGTTATTATCTTGGAAAGTTTTGTTTTTAGTTGCAATTTCTTCTGCTAGAAGAGTTTCAGAATTATCTGCTCTGCAGTGTTCTCCTCCTTATCTGGTGTTCCATGCAGATAAGGTGGTTTTACGTACTAAACCTGGTTTTCTTCCAAAAGTTGTTTCTAACAAAAACATTAACCAGGAGATTATCGTACCTTCTCTGTGTCCGAAACCAGTTTCAAAGAAGGAACGTTTGTTGCACAATTTGGATGTTGTTCGCGCTCTAAAATTCTATTTAGATGCTACAAAGGATTTTAGACAAACATCTTCCTTGTTTGTTGTTTATTCCGGTAAAAGGAGAGGTCAAAAAGCAACTTCTACCTCTCTCTCTTTTTGGATTAAAAGCATCATCAGATTGGCTTACGAGACTGCCGGACGGCAGCCTCCCGAAAGAATCACAGCTCATTCCACTAGGGCTGTGGCTTCCACATGGGCCTTCAAGAACGAGGCTTCTGTTGATCAGATATGTAGGGCAGCGACTTGGTCTTCACTGCACACTTTTACCAAATTTTACAAGTTTGATACTTTTGCTTCTTCTGAGGCTATTTTTGGGAGAAAGGTTTTGCAAGCCGTGGTGCCTTCCATTTAGGTGACCTGATTTGCTCCCTCCCTTCATCCGTGTCCTAAAGCTTTGGTATTGGTTCCCACAAGTAAGGATGACGCCGTGGACCGGACACACCTATGTTGGAGAAAACAGAATTTATGTTTACCTGATAAATTACTTTCTCCAACGGTGTGTCCGGTCCACGGCCCGCCCTGGTTTTTTTAATCAGGTCTGATAATTTATTTTCTTTAACTACAGTCACCACGGTACCATATGGTTTCTCCTATGCTAATATTCCTCCTTAACGTCGGTCGAATGACTGGGGTAGGCGGAGCCTAGGAGGGATCATGTGACCAGCTTTGCTGGGCTCTTTGCCATTTCCTGTTGGGGAAGAGAATATCCCACAAGTAAGGATGACGCCGTGGACCGGACACACCGTTGGAGAAAGTAATTTATCAGGTAAACATAAATTCTGTTTTTAGGGTTTAACAATGGTCAATCTATGCTTTACGGTGTAAACATCCTTTATTTTTGTATAACTATCCCCTCCCCTCCCCCCCTCCCCTCTAACTTTAACAACAAACCAAATGTTTAACAAAATTAAAACATTAATTCTTCCCGTTGAGCAGTCAATAATGTCTTACTTTATTATCTACATTTTTCCTTTTTGATTTCGGTATTTGTTACCACTGGTTATTCTCTCACACTAACTGTTTTTCTGATGGATGAGGAGTATTACGGCCCTAAGCTTTTATTCCCTTAAGCATTCTGTGTTCCCTCCTGACCCAGATCAGTGATCCTACGAGCTCCGTGTTTATTCATTATCCAATGTACCCAAATATTCTGAAAGTGCCCCATCTTGCTCTGTATCCATGCTGCTGACTCAGACATTGCATAAATGCCTTCTATTTTATCTATTACTTCTGACCATCCAGGCGCTCCTACCTTCCAGTACCTGGCTATACAGAGTCTTGTGGCTGTACATAAAATGTTGATCAGTGTATTAACCGCCGAATTTAACGATTCCTGTGGAACATGTAGTAAAGCCTGTGATGCTGTTAGCTTAAATGTATCTCCTAACATTTTTATGAGGAGGTTTTCAAGTTTATGCCATGTAGGTTTTATTTTTGGACAATCCCACCACATATGGATATAGGATCCAATCTCTGAACATCCCCTGTAACATGATCTGCTATCCTGAGGAGTGTAATGTGACGATTTCAAAGGTGTGAGATACCATCGATATGAAGTCTTAAGTGCGTTCTCTATGAGGTCTGCTCCTATTAATCCCTTACTGATACTAGCATAAATATTCCGCCATTCCTCTTTCTCGTACCGAGCTTCTAAGTCTATTTCCCAGTTCTCATGTAACTTCGGTTTTGTTTTGTTTTTGGCTTCCTGCAGCGCTAAATATAGCCGCGATATTACTTTTTTTCCCCTATCTGATGATTTTGTAAGCTGTTCTAGGGTAGTGAGTGTAGCGGGTATGTGGCCTTGCCTATATTTATTGATTGCACTGGATACCTGGAGATATAAGAACCATGGTAAAGTGACTGGGTGTATTTTTTCTTTTATCTGTGTATATGTCATCACTCTTCCTTTATCTAAGACGTCCGCTACTCTGTAGAGTCCCTTATTCTCCCATTTGGCTACTTGTCTCTGAAAATCTATGTGTATCAGTGCTCTAAGTGGTATGGTCGTGGATTGCTGTGGAATGAGTTTCAGTGTTTTAGTCAATTGATGCCATAGCTGCTTAGTTTCCTCTGTGATCTTCAGTTTTTGCTGTGACTTCTGTGTTTGCGTATTGAGGTTCCATATAATGTCTATTGGGTTACTATAGCCTCCTATGTCTGCTTCGATGCCAGGCCATGTAAGACCTCTGCAGCCCTTAACTATTAATGTAGTCTGTGCTAATCTGGCTGCCTGATAATAGTCCACCAAATTGGGCACACCTATGCCTCCTAAGTGTTTATGCTGTTTGAGTATGTGTGCAGCAATTCTGGCCGCTTTATTGCCTCTTATAAATCTAATTATTTCTGACTGCAAATCTTCCAGATCCTTTTGCGGGACTTTGATAGGTAGAGCTCTAAACAGATATAGTAATCTAGGAAGCACATTCATCTTTACTGCCACTAGTCTACCGTACCATGAAAAACTGCCCTTCCGCCACTTTCTTATATCGTTTCTTATAGTTTTAAAGAGAGGAGGATAATTTGCTTTGTATAAGGTTTCCGGTGAGGATGTAATTTGTACCCCCAGGTATTTAATTGCGTTTTTAGCCCATTTAAAGTCGAAATTGGCTTCTATTAATTTTTGTGTATGTGTCGGTATTGACAATGGGAGAGCCTCACATTTGTCTGAGTTAATTTTGAACCCCGAGACCCTGGAGAATTCATCTATTAATTGATACAGATTAGGGAGGGACCTCAAAGGTTTTGTGAGCGTAAGTAAAATATCGTCCGCAAATAAAGTTAATTTGTGTTCCCCCTTTTCTAGTTGGATTCCCTTAATATCTGTGTTGGTCCTAATGCAAGCTGCTAAAGGCTCCACGCAAAGGGCAAACAAAAGGGGTGACAACGGACATCCCTGTCGTGTGCCATTTAATATATTAATGGGCCTTGATTGATACCCTGCTGCTCTTATCGTGGCTGTAGGTGCTGAATATAGACTCTTTATTGCCTTAATGAATTTGTCTCCGAATCCCACATGTTTTAGAATGTCTAGCATGTATAACCAGTCCACCCTGTCAAACGCCTTCTCCGCGTCCAGTGAAAGGAGCAGAGAAGGCGTTTCCGTTTTCTCCAAATACTCCACCAGGGCTATAGTACGTCGTACATTGTCAGGGGCTTCCCTATCCTTAATGAAACCGACTTGGTCGGGGTGAATCAGTGAGGGGAGATATAGCTTTAGTCTATTCGCTAAGATTTTTGTGAAAATTTTCACATCTTGGTTAATTAACGAAATTGGCCTATAATTTTGGGGTAGTTTAGGGTTTTTTCCTGGTTTCGGGATTACTACTATCTTAGCTCTTAGTAGGTCTGGTGGGATCTGGGCCCCCCCCAAAATATCATTACAAAATTTATGTATATGTGGTAACAGATTTGTTTTGTAAAATTTGTAGTATTCTCCCGAAAACCCGTCTGGTCCGGGCGCTTTGCCATTTTTGAGGTCTTTTATTGCTAGACTTATTTCCTGCATTGTAATCTCTGCCTCCAACGCCTCTACCCCTTCTTTATCTAATTTGGGCATATCTGCTTTCTCTAAAAGTTGGGACTTGATAAGTTCTGTTTGGGTGGTATGTTGTGCTGTATGCCCATTATAGAGCATCTCATAATAATGTGCGAAGCAATCTGTAATTTCTTGTGGGTTTGATGTTACTGTCCCGTCTGTTTTTTGTATTTGTCGGATAGACATAGTTTTTGTCCTTTCCCTCAGCTTGTGGGCTAGATATCTGTCTAGGTAGAATTTTAGAACACGCACAACATCCAAGTTGTTCAACAGATGTTCTTTATGAGAAGGAGGATTGGGACAGAGAGAAGGAACAACAATTTCCTGATTAATATTTTTATCCAAAACCACTTTAGGAAGAAACCCCAATTTAGTACAAAGAACCGCCTTATCTGCATGAAAGATAAAGTAAGGCGGATCACACTGCAAAGCCGAGAGTTCCGAAACTCTCAGAGCAGAAGATGTAGCAATAAGAAACAAAACCTTTAAAGATGCGACTTAATATCTATGGAATGCATTGGCTCAAACAGAGCCTGTTGCAAAACTTTCAGGACAAGGTTAAGGCTCCAAGGAGGAGCAACAGGTTTAAACACAGGCCTGATTATGACCAGGGCCTGACAAAGATTGAACATCTGGCACATCCGCCAGACGCTTGTGTAACAAAATAGATAATGCAGAATCTGGCCTTTCAGAGAATTGACTGACAACCCTTTCTCCAGACCTTCCTGGAGAAAAGACAAAATTCTAGGAATCCTGACCGTATTCCAAGAGTAGCCCTTTAATTCACACCAATTAAGGTATTTATGGCATACCTTATGGTAAATTTTTCGAGTAACAGGCTTGCAAGCCTGGATCATGGTCTCAAATCCACGCTTAGACAGAACTAAGCGTTCAATCTCCAAGCAGTCAGCTTCAGAGAAACAAGATTTGGATGGAGGAATGGATCCTGTGTTAGAAGGTCCTTCCTTAGAGGCAACCTCCAAGGCGGCCGAGATGACATCTTCACTAGTTCTGCATACCAGATCCTGCGAGGCCATGCAGGAGCTATTATAATTACTGATGCTCTCTTGTTTGATACGAGCAATAACTCGTGGAAGGAGCGCAAACGAAGGAAACGGGTATGCTAGACCGAAATCCCAAGGAACCACCAGAGCATCTATCAGAGCGGCCTGAGGATCTCTTGACCTTGAACCGTAACTTGGAAGCTTGGCGTTCTGCTAAGACGCCATCAGATCCAACTCCGGCACCCCCCATTTGAGGGTAAACCTGGAGAACACCTCCGGTAGAGAGTCCACTCCCCAGGATGAAAAGTTTGTCTGCTCTGGAAATCCCAGTTGTTCACTCCAGGAATGTGGATGGCAGATATTCAACAATTGTGATCTTCCACCCACTAAATAATCTATGCCACTTCCTTCATGGCTAAGAAACTCCGAGTTAAAACCTGATAGACTGGGCTAAAGACAATTGAGGCTAAGCCATCAGAGCATTGTAAATCGCTCTCAACTCAAAGATGTTTATGAGGAGAGTAGACTCCTCCCGAGTCCATAGTCCCTGCGCCATTAACAAATCCCAGACTGCTTCCTAGCCTAGCAGGCTGGCGTCCGTGGTCACAATCACCCAGGAAGGTCTCCGGAAGCATGTGCCCTGAGACAGATGGACCTGAGAAAGCCACCACGGGAGAGATTCTCTTGTCGACTGGTCTAGATATATCCTCTGAGACAGATCTGAATGATATCCGTTCCATTATCTGAGCATGCATAATTGCAGAGCTCTCAAATGGAATTGAGCAAAGGGAATGATGTCCATGGAAGCGACCATCAGACCAATTACCTCCATACATTGAGCCACTGATGTTCGAACAGTAGACTAAAGAGAGAGGCAAGAAGATAGAATATTTGATTTTCTGACCTCAGTCAGAAAGATTTTCATAGATACAGAATCTATTATAGTCCCTAAGAAAACCACCCTTGTAGCTAGAACAAGGGAACTCTTTTCCAGATTCACTTTCCAATTGTGGGGATATAGAAAAGACAACAATATCTCTGTATGAGAGTTTGCTTGTTGAAAAGATGGCGTTGTCCAGGTATGGTGCCAGTGCAATTCCCCGAGACCTGATCACTGCCAAGAGAGCCCCCAGAACCTTGGAGAAAATTCTGGGAGCTGTGGCAAGTCCAAACGGAAGAGCCACAAACTTTGTCTAGAAAGACAAATCTCAGGAATTTGTGATGATCCCTGTGGATGGGAACATGAAGATACGCGTCCTTCAGGTCTATGGTCGTCATGAACTGACCCTCTTGGACCAAAGGAAGAATGGAACGAATGGTTTCCATTTGAAGGACGGTACCCTGAGAAACTGGAGGCACTTTAGGTCTAAAAGGGGTCGAAAAGTTCCCTCTCTTTTTGGGAACCACAAACAGATTTGAATAGAATCCTAGACCCTGTTCCCTTACTGGAACTGGAACAATCACTCCCAGGGAGGAAAGGTCCTAAACGCAGTTCAAGAATGCCTCTCTTTTTACCTGGTCTGCAGATAATCTTGAGAGGTGGAATCTGCCCCTGGGAGGGAAAGTTTTGAATTCTATTGTGTAACCCTGAGATACTATGTCCACAGCCCAAGGATTTGACAATACAGGAAAAGTCTGCCCCCCACTTGATCCGATTCCGGCCCGGGGGGGGGGGCAATCCTTCATACTGACTTAGACTCTTCTGAAGGTTTCTTTAATTGCTTCCTCTTATTCGAAGACTGATTGGGCTTCCAAGAAGACTTGGACTGCTCCTGCTTGGAAGAGGGAGAGGAAGACTTTTGACCTTTTTGAAGTTACGAAATTACTTTGACGTCCCTTGATTCTGTTCTTGTCTTGCGGTCGAAAAGACCCTTTTTCACCCGTAATATCAGAAATTATTTCTGCCAGACCAGGTCCGAACAAGGTCTTACCCTTGTAAGGAAGCGTCAGAAGCTTGGACTTGGAGGTAACATAAGCTGACCAAGATTTTAGCCACAATGCCCTGCGGGCTAGGCCAGTGATGCCAGACATCTTGGTTCCCAGTCTAATAACTTGCATGAAATAAAGGAATTGGCTAGTTTGAAAGCCTTAATCCTATTTTGTATCTCCTCCAACAGAGTCTCTTCTAAAATTTATTCAGACAAGGCATTGCACCAATAAGATGCCGCACTTGCTACTGTGGCAATACAAACTGCAGGTTGCCATTGAAAACCTTGATGAACATAAATCTTTTTCAAATAAGCCTCCAGCTTTTTTTCCATGGGATCATTAAAGGAGCAGCTATCCTCTATAGGGATCGTAGTTAGCCAGGATAGAAATAGCCCCTTCTACTTTAGACACTGTGCGCTATGAATCTTTAATGGAGTCAGCAACAGGAAACATCTTTTTAAAGACAGGAGACGGGGAAAAAAGTATCACTGGCTTCTCCCATTCCTGTAAAATAATCTGTCACACGGTCTGGAACAGGAAACAATTCCACAGAGGAAGGAACATCATAGTATTGATTAAGTTCACTAGACTTCTTAGGGTTGACAACGACAGAAGTATCAGAGTTGTCCAAAGTAGCCAATACCTCCTTTAACAGTACACAAAGGTGTTCAAGCTTAAATCTGAAGTTTACTTCTTCAGTATCAGATGAAGGAATAATACTGTCCGAATCTGAGATTTCACCTTCAGAGGCTACCGACGTATCCTCCTCCTCAGACTTTAGAGGGAGGGCAACCTGCGTAGCAGTAGGTGGAACAGAAACCTTACTATCTGAATGTCTAATTTTCCTCTTGCGTTTTCCCAGCAAAAGAAAAGCAGATAATGCTGCAGATACCACAGAAGATACCTGTGCAACAAAATCTGCAGGCAAATAAACTACTCCAGGAGGCTGAGAGGAACTGCAGGGCACTGTATGTGACACCATTAAGGCTTGGGACGTTTGAGGAGAAAGCTGTGGCATCATCCTGAGAGACATTGGGCTCAGAGGGCAACAATTTATCTTTAAATTAGTGTTCTAGCTAAGCATGCAGCACAGAATTACATAGGCAAAACAATTTGTGCCTCAAGGCATAACAAGCATTTGTCAAAAGACAGTGTCTTGGCCTATAATACTAAATAAAAAATTCCCCAAATTGTAATTTTTTTGTGTGTACTCTGTCACTTTACAAATTTTTAATACCACAGCCACTTAACATTATGCTTAGCTGCCTTACCATAATACTTATACACAATTTGGCTGCCAGAAGTCTCTGAAACGATCATATAGTAGATTGACACTGAAGAGACCGAAATTCAATGACGCTGCTCCGCTCATTGAATATCTGACAGCAGAGAGAGAAAACTATGCAGCAAGTAAAAGGCGTGCATTTCCTTCTGCCTACAACATCGGAGCTTAAATTACACAACCGTTTAAGCAGTCTGTCAGCTAGCCTGTTCTAGCTAAACAAGCAAAGAAAACCAACTGCCAAATTTTAAGTTTATACATAAATCCCTGTATAAAACATAAGCCACATACATAATAATAAAGTATTTCAACAATATTAAGGAAAAAAAAAGATTAACTCGTAGTCTCAACATACATGCCTGCCCACTGCCAAAGAAAATCCTGTATAAAGGCTTTTAAAAATGTCCTTATCTACTGCATATGACATATTCTTTTGAAGTGCAAGTCTCCAAGACCTTGGAGACAAAAGCGCTTACCAGCAGTCCAGCTGTCCGGCAGGAAGACGGCTCACAAGGCGTGAAAGGACACATATTCCTTACAGAGACCTGTAGAAAAAGAAATAACAGAGTAACCAACTCTAACTTTCTGTACCATGGTCAGCAGTGTGTTAGGAAACAAAGCAAGGACTACCTCACAACTTCCTAACTGCTTAAAAGCCACCACTACTCTACGGAAGAGATTGACGTGGACTCAGCTAAACCCAAATCCTTGCTTGCAGGGAAAAGTACCCAAAAAAGGAATTCATTTCTTCAGTCACCAAACTTCACCTCCTCCATTGACCGAGGCAAAGAGAATGACGGGGGAGTGACACTTAACAGCTTTGCTGTGTTGCTCTTTGCCTCCTCCTGCTGGCCAGGAGTGATATTCCCACTAGTAAATGAATGACCTCCTGGACTCTCCATATCTTAGGAATGAAAAAATCTAGTGTATAATGTCCCTTTAAGTTTGCTAGGCAATTTCACTGCTTTTTGTTACTCCAAGATGCAAAGATCCTCCCATTCAGTGTCTCAGAAGTCGGACACCTCCAAGTCCACATTGAAGCCTGGTTCCTCTTGGTTTAAGTCCAAACAGACCAAAAAAGCCTATGCCTTCCTCCAAATCAGCATGAAGGTGTGGCCCCCAACACATACTGTTCTGGTTGTGGGCAGTCTGAGCCTTTTAAAAAATGAGAGTATCTCTCACAGATGCTTATGAACTCAAATTGCAGAAGCCCTGTGCTCTCCCCCATCAATTTTAATGCATTGAAGTACTTGGTCTCATGGTAGCGGCTTCAGATGTCATACCTTTTTCTTCCTAATGGGAAAGAGTCCACAACCGCATTCATTACTTGTGGGAAATAAGAACCTGGTCACCAGGAGAAGGCAAAGACACCCCAGCCAAAGGCTTAAATACTCTTCCCACTTCCCCTATCCCCCAGTCATTCTTTGCCTTTCTTTCCAGGAGGTTGGCAGAGAAGTGTCGGAAGTTTTTATTTAAAATTATTGTACTTTTTATTTTCACACATGTCTCTTATGGAGGGTACTACCCTTCGACATGGGACGTGAGTTTTAAGTAGTCCTGTCAGTCTCTCTTGGAGGGCCTGGGCGAAAATTAGAGTCCGGAGATGCGGTGGCAGCTTCCCCTGCGACACCATCCCGACTCGTATTAACAGCTCCTTCAGCACTTGGCGTTGCCAAATTTCGTTTCGCTACCTGCTATTTTCTCTCAAGTCCACGACGGAGGTGATGCTACTATTCGTCACACTATAAAGCAAAGGAGCGGTCTCATCAGAAAAGGAAGCCAGGAGAGTGGTGCATAATTAAAAATCCAATATTTATTCCATATAATATAAAAACGAAAAAGGACACAGTGAGCAGAAGACACACTATTCGTCACACTTGAAGGGCCGTGTTCCTGTTCCACGGCGTAGATTCCCGTAAGATTGTTACATTTTATTAAATTGACTGTAATGTGACTTATTGTGACAGCTGGGTCTCAGTGAGTCACCTTCTGTACTGATCTGGGAATCTAGGGCTAATTTCCTCCTTAGGGCGGATTTGATCACGGGAAGGGGTCCTTAATCATGTTTCTTATGTGTGATTCAACCTGCCTTCTGTAGTGGGTAGGGCTCTGGGATCGACATCTAGCATTAGTCTATGTTGAGAGTAGTGGCTTGTTTTATGGACTTACAGACCGCAAGGCGTGGAATTACACCTTCGGGTGTAAACCTATTCTTGTTTTCAGACTTGCTTAACTTTCTATGTGAGCCTAGTTGCCGCCTTTTGGTGGCGCGCTTTTTGGATTACTTGGGGCACCTGGTGACCGGGCATCGTTACGCTTGGGTGGTTTCTCTTCTTCCGCATTCCTGACCTTGTGGCGTCGACGGAAAAGTCTGCTCCGCTGAGGTCTGGTCATAGGAGGTGGTGAGTGCGCCGGCCGTTGTGGGTGTCAGGTGCCGGTAGTTTTTCCAATATAGTGCTTAATTGATAGTCTTAGCCATGAAGGATTCTAATGCAGAGACTATCATCATTTCACATTCTGAGTCGTCCTCGGACGAGGACTGTGCTTTGGCCCCTTTGTCGCAAGTCAACCAGTCGTGTCTCTTGTGCCTGCGTAGTATGCCGGGTCCCTCGGGGGACCTTGGGCCTGCTGAGCCATCGGCTGCTGTGGGGGCTCTGTTCCTCACGTGGCACCTTCCCAAACGCACCCTTCTTCTACTCTTGCGGGTGACCCTGACGTTGATGTCTCCTCCACACAGGATGGATTGTTTCCCCCCGAGATGGCAGGACATTTTCGTTTTAATATATTGATAGCGCTTGTTCGGCTGCAGGACCCCGAGGTTTCCTCACAGTTGTGTTCCTGCCCGCCTATCCATGGTGTTCAGACCGTGGGTGGCTCTATAATATTTCCCCCGGGGGTGATTGTTCCCCCATTGTGTTCTTTTCGGTATAGGATTGTGCGGCTGCGTGTCCTACTACGTCGCCTTTTTGACCTATTGGGGGATCCTTTCCTTTATCGGACAGGGACTTCTTAGTTCTCATATGGTTTTCATAACTAGACTAATATGGTTGATGTAATCTCCTGTTGGTCTGTTGCGATCTTTCCTAGATTTTTTCTGAAGGTTCCGGTCTTCGTTTAGTGGGTCCTGCGGAGTCCTAGCTCCTTTTGGGCGTATACCTACGGGTGCCCCCCCCTTTTTTTTTTTTTTTCTTTATCCGGTCTGGATTTCTTTCCTTTATAGTCTTCCTATGGGAATTCCTGGGATGGATTGCTGAGTTTACCAGGTTATTTGGTTTGTGACACACGTTGTGCCTGGCTGGTCCGGCGCAACTTATTTGTTCACTTGTTGTTGTTTGTTTGTTTTTATAAACTACACTTTGCAGCTCATTGTGGCCTTCGGGTCAGAATGTCGGGAGTGCTAGGGCTAGCCCAGGTCAATCTGCTTGGTGACTGGGTCGGTGTTTTTTATTCGCTGTGTTGCTTCGCTTCCCCTTTTGCGAAGGGTACATCCTTCTCCGCTGTGTGTGGTTACGGATTTGGAGCTGCCGTGGGTGGTTCGTCTGGTGTCTCCTAGGTCCGCTCTCTTCAACTGTTTTTTGTTCCCGGGTTGTTTTGCGGGACCCAGTCCGGGTGCTTTGACGGCTGGTGCTGTCGGGTGGCTAGCCTAGGGCTTGTCTTGCAGGGGTGGGTCGTTCCTCCTACCTGCGACTCTGGGAGCCTTTGGCTCCAACAGGATCCCGGTTGTGTGAGCTCTGTCTCTTCGGGGTCTCATGGCTGTGGTCCTTGTTTTTTTCATTGGAATAGTTCCGCGTTGTTTGTTGCAGTGTTTATCCTGTGTCCTTCTGAAGTTCCTCTTTTCAAGGTCCTTTTCTCCTAGTTGAGATGGAAGGACTTGGGTCGTGTTGACTTTGGTTCTGGCTCGTGGAATTCTGGCGCCGTCTCAGTCTGGGGAGGGGCGTTCAGGATTCGGGCAGTGTTGAGTAGCTATCCTTGTCCCTGCTTCCCCTTGGGGGTTAGGGGTTGGGTCAGGATGGGGTTCCTTGTCTCTTATTTTGGGGAGTCTGATTCTGTTCCAGTTGATTACCCTTGTTATAAGAAGGGTGGGCCCTGGGCCTTTTTTCAAAAGGGGTTCTTTTGCCCTGTTTCCCTTCTTATCTAGGACATGGATCTCCCATGTTGTGGCATTTTCCCTTGTTTGTCTCTGCATTTTGCAGACTTTCTACACGGCATGTGGTTTTGGCATGTTTTGCCTTGCTGCCTGTGTTGGGGGGGGTTCGAGAGGATGTCTCTTGGAGGTCTTGCAGCCTTCTTTTGGGCTCTGTATGGTAGGCCTGTCTTGGTTTTTCTTTTGTGTCTTGGACACATGCTCCCTGTCTCGTGTCTTCCTCTGGAGGACTCGTGTTTCTCTATGGGAGTGGTTGGTCACGTTGGTCCTCCATTTGTTGAGGATAGTGCTGCCTTGTGGACTTGTCATTTTGGGGTTCTTGTCCTCAGTTTTCTTGAAGTTTTTACCCATGTTTCGGTCGCAATTTTTCTAAAGCGTGGCTTGTTACTTCCTCTCTCCTTTTTGCAGTGAGGGTGGGATTCCGTTCCCTGAACAACTTAGTCTACTGCGTGTGTGCGATTATTATTGAGCTTCTTGCTCCTCCCTCGCCTTTTAGGCTGCTTGGGGTCTCGGATGAGGTGTTCTCTGAACCCTCTGTGGGGATCTGATCCTTTAAGATCCCACTGTTGTCGGGAGGATTGATTTCAGGGATAATGTTTCTGCTGCTCTGTTGTGGTCTAGTGCCTGTCTGCGCAGGCTTGGTGCGCAAGGTTGAGAGTTTTGTCTCCTTTCCTGGTGGATGCTGCGTCTCCTCTCTTCGCACCACTAGCTAGGTCATCTCTTCTCTGGCTGCAGAATTTTTCTTTTGTTTACAGGGTGCTCTCAGTCTCTTGTGGTCTGGGGCGTTGGACTTGATCTTCAGCTGGTTAGCTGGGGTAGGGGATTTTCCCCTTTTCAACCTCGTTTTCTGTGGTTGACGTTTGCCAACGCTGTTTAGCTGTCTGCGTCTGCTGGGTCTTGAGATTCTTTCTGTTTCTCTTCTGGTCCTTCACTTGTTTTTTGCCTGTGATGCCCCTTTTATACGGGCATATGTTTAGGCTTTTTGAGCCTATCGAGCGGAACTTGGTTGTCTTCTGTGAGACCTGGTTTTGTTCCTTCTGTCCTGACTTGTTCCTTCCCTCTGGGAATTGTTATTCGGGCCCCCTAGTTTGGTCTAGGTGGGTGTGGCTGGGTTTTGCCCCTGAGAGATAGTGTCTTTGAGGTCTGTGATCTCGGTTGTGTCTGCTTGTGGCATCTAGCCAGGCTTTGTGTCTATGGGGCTTTTTTTTGAATAATTTTGTTCCCTGTTTTCGGACGAAAAGGGACTTTTCTCTCTGGGAATATGTTTTAAGTTGGTGCCTTCGTTGGACCGCCTCTTAACCTCCCCTCTTGGCATTCTTTGTCCTCTTTGGCTTGGATATAGTTTTCCCACAAGTAATGAATGCGGCTGTGGACTCTTTCCCATAAGGAAGAAAAACCTAAATTATGCTATTATTTTCTTCCGTGGGAAAGAGTCCACATCCCCCCTGCCCGTTAATAATTTCAAGTCAAACTACCAGGAGTATTTATTTGCATCACTTTTTTTTGAGTGTAATATTCCTCATTGAATGAGGCCCTTTGGTCTTAAATGTATGTTTCTCCAACATAGGTGTGTCCGGTCCACGGCGTCATCCTTACTTGTGGGATATTCTCTTCCCCAACAGGAAATGGCAAAGAGCCCAGCAAAGCTGGTCACATGATCCCTCCTAGGCTCCGCCTTCCCCAGTCATTCTCTTTGCCGTTGTACAGGCAACATCTCCACGGAGATGGCTTAGAGTTTTTTAGTGTTTAACTGTAGTTTTTATTATTCAATCAAGAGTTTGTTATTTTAAAATAGTGCTGGTATGTACTATTTACTCTGAAACAGAAAAGAGATGAAGATTTCTGTTTGTAAGAGGAAAATGATTTTAGCAACCGTTACTAAAATCGATGGCTGTTTCCACACAGGACTGAGAGGAATTAACTTCAGTTGGGGGAAACAGTGAGCAGACTTTTGCTGCTTGAGGTATGACACATTCTAACAAGACGATGTAATGCTGGAAGCTGTCATTTTCCCTATGGGATCCGGTAAGCCATTTTTATTACATAAAAAAAAAAAAAAAAAAAGGGCTTCACAAGGGCTTTTAAGACTGTAGACATTTTCTGGGCTAAAACGAATTATATATAAGCATATTTTATACTCCATAGCCTTGAGGAATTATTTTAATCTTGGGAATTATGTAAAATAACCGGCAGGCACTGTATTGGACACCTTATTCTCTAGGGGCTTTCCCTAATCATAGGCAGAGTCTCATTTTCGCGCCTCTATTGCGCACTTGTTTTTGGGAAGCATGACATGCAGATGCATGTGTGAGGAGCTCTGATACATAGAAAAGACTTTCTGAAGGCGTCATTTGGTATCGTATTCCCCTTTGGGCTTGGTTGGGTCTCAGCAAAGCAGATACCAGGGACTGTAAAGGGGTTAAATATAAAAACGGCTCCGGTTCCGTTATTTTAAGGGTTAAAGCTTCCAAATTTGGTGTGCAATACTTTTAAGGCTTTAAGACACTGTGGTGAAATTTTGGTGAATTTTGAACAATTCCTTCATACTTTGAACACACTTTATTACTGCAAATGTGAAAGTTTAAAATTTAAAGTGACAGTAACGGTTTTATTTTAAAACGTTTTTTGTACTTTGTTATCAAGTTTATGCCTGTTTAACATGTCTGAACTACCAGATAGACTGTGTTCTGTATGTGGGGAAGCCAAGGTTCCTTCTCATTTAAATAGATGTGATTTATGTGACACAAAATTTAGAGAAAATGATGCCCAAGATGATTCCTCAAGTGAGGGGAGTAAGCATGGTACTGCATCATCCCCTCCTTCGTCTACACCAGTCTTGCCCACACAGGAGGCCCCTAGTACATCTAGTGCGCCAATACTCCTTACTATGCAACAATTAACGGCTGTAATGGATAATTCTATCAAAAACATTTTAGCCAAAATGCCCACTTATCAGCGAAAGCGCGACTGCTCTGTTTTAGAAAATACTGAAGAGCATGAGGACGCTGATGATATTGGTTCTGAAGTGCCCCTACACCAGTCTGAGGGGGCCAGGGAGGTTTTGTCTGAGGGAGAAATTTCAGATTCAGGGAAAATTTCTCAACAAGCAGAACCTGATGTGATTACATTTAAATTTAAATTGGAACATCTCCGCGATCTGCTTAAGGAGGTGTTATCTACTCTGGATGATTGTGAGAATTTGGTCATTCCAGAGAAATTATGTAAAATGGACAAGTTCTTAGAGGTCCCGGGGCCCCCCGAAGCTTTTCCTATACCCAAGCGGGTGGCGGACATTGTAAATAAAGAATGGGAAAGGCCCGGTATACCTTTCGTCCCTCCCCCCATATTTAAGAAATTGTTTCCTATGGTCGACCCCAGAAAGGACTTATGGCAGACAGTCCCCAAGGTCGAGGGGGCGGTTTCTACTCTAAACAAACGCACCACTATACCCATAGAAGATAGTTGTGCTTTCAAAGATCCTATGGATAAAAAATTAGAGGGTTTGCTTAAAAAGATGTTTGTTCAGCAAGGTTACCTTCTACAACCAATTTCATGCATTGTTCCTGTCACTACAGCAGCGTGTTTCTGGTTCGATGAACTAGAAAAGGCGCTCAATAATAATTCTTCTTATGAGGAGATTATGGACAGAATTCATGCTCTCAAATTGGCTAATTCTTTCACCCTAGACGCCACTTTGCAATTGGCTAGGTTAGCGGCGAAAAATTCTGGTTTTGCTATTGTGGCGCGCAGAGCGCTTTGGCTAAAATCTTGGTCAGCGGATGCGTCTTCCAAGAACAAATTGCTTAACATTCCTTTCAAGGGGAAAACGCTGTTTGGCCCTGACTTGAAAGAGATTATTTCTGATATCACTGGGGGCAAGGGCCACGCCCTTCCTCAGGATAGGTCTTTCAAGGCCAAAAATAAACCTAATTTTCGTCCCTTTCGCAGAAACGGACCAGCCCCAAGTGCTACGTCCTCTAAGCAAGAGGGTAATACTTCTCAAGCCAAGCCAGCCTGGAGGCCAATGCAAGGCTGGAACAAAGGAAAGCAGGCCAAGAAACCTGCCACTGCTACCAAGACAGCATGAGATGTTGGCCCCCGATCCGGGACCGGATCTGGTGGGGGGCAGACTCTCTCTCTTCGCTCAGGCTTGGGCAAGAGATGTTCTGGATCCTTGGGCGTTAGAAATAGTCTCCCAAGGTTATCTTCTGGAATTCAAGGGGCTTCCCCCAAGGGGGAGGTTCCACAGGTCTCAATTGTCTTCAGACCACATAAAAAGACAGGCATTCTTACATTGTGTAGAAGACCTGTTAAAAATGGGAGTGATTCATCCTGTTCCATTAGGAGAACAAGGGATGGGGTTCTACTCCAATCTGTTCGTAGTTCCCAAAAAAGAGGGAACATTCAGACCAATCTTAGATCTCAAGATCCTAAACAAGTTTCTCAAGGTTCCATCGTTCAAAATGGAAACCATTCGAACAATTCTTCCTTCCATCCAGGAAGGTCAATTCATGACCACGGTGGATTTAAAGGATGCGTATCTACATATTCCTATCCACAAGGAACATCATCGGTTCCTAAGGTTCGCATTCCTGGACAAGCATTACCAGTTTGTGGCACTTCCGTTCGGATTAGCCACTGCTCCAAGAATTTTCACAAAGGTACTAGGGTCCCTTCTAGCGGTGCTAAGACCAAGGGGCATTGCAGTAGTACCTTACTTGGACGACATTCTGATTCAAGCGTCGTCCCTTCCACAAGCAAAGGCCCACACGGACATTGTCCTGGCCTTTCTCAGATCTCACGGGTGGAAAGTGAACGTAGAAAAAAGTTCTCTATCTCCGTCAACAAGGGTTCCCTTCTTGGGAACAATAATAGACTCCTTAGAAATGAGGATTTTTCTGACAGAGGCCAGAAAATCAAAACTTCAAAACTCTTGTCAAATACTTCATTCTGTTCCTCTTCCTTCCATAGCGCAGTGCATGGAAGTAATAGGTTTGATGGTAGCGGCAATGGACATAGTTCCTTTTGCGCGAATTCATCTAAGACCATTACAACTGTGCATGCTCAGTCAGTGGAATGGGGACTATACAGACTTGTCTCCGACGATACAAGTAGATCAGAGGACCAGAGATTCACTCAGTTGGTGGCTGTCCCTGGACAACCTGTCACAGGGGATGAGCTTCCACAGACCAGAGTGGGTCATTGTCACGACCGACGCCAGTCTGGTGGGCTGGGGCGCGGTCTGGGGACCCCTGAAAGCGCAGGGTCTTTGGTCTCGGGAAGAATCTACTCTCCCGATAAATATTCTGGAACTGAGAGCGATATTCAATGCTCTCAAGGCTTGGCCTCAGCTAGCAAAGACCAAGTTCATACGGTTTCAATCAGACAACATGACGACTGTTGCGTACATCAACCATCAGGGGGGAACAAGGAGTTCCCTGGCGATGGAAGAAGTGACCAAAATCATTCAATGGGCGGAGACTCACTCCTGCCACTTGTCTGCAATCCACATTCCAGGAGTGGAAAACTGGGAAGCGGATTTTCTGAGTCGTCAGACATTTCATCCGGGGGAGTGGGAACTCCATCCGGAAATCTTTGCCCAAATCACTCAACTGTGGGGCATTCCAGACATGGATCTGATGGCCTCTCGTCAGAACTTCAAGGTTCCTTGCTACGGGTCCAGATCCAGGGATCCCAAGGCGACTCTAGTAGATGCACTAGTAGCACCTTGGACCTTCAAACTAGCTTATGTATTCCCGCCGTTTCCTCTCATCCCCAGGCTGGTAGCCAGGATCAATCAGGAGAGGGCATCGGTGATCTTGATAGCTCCTGCGTGGCCACGCAGGACTTGGTATGCAGACCTGGTGAATATGTCATCGGCTCCACCATGGAAGCTACCTTTGAGACGAGACCTTCTTGTTCAAGGTCCGTTCGAACATCCGAATCTGGTCTCACTCCAACTGACTGCTTGGAGATTGAACGCTTGATCTTATCAAAGCGAGGGTTCTCAGATTCTGTCATTGATACTCTTGTTCAGGCCAGAAAGCCTGTAACTAGAAAAATCTACCACAAAATATGGAAAAAATATATCTATTGGTGGGAATCTAAAGGATTCCCTTGGGACAAGATAAAAATTCCTAAGATTCTATCCTTTCTTCAAGAAGGTTTGGAGAAAGGATTATCTGCAAGTTCTTTGAAAGGACAGATTTCTGCCTTGTCTGTGTTACTTCACAAAAAGCTGGCAGCTGTGCCAGATGTTCAAGCCTTTGTTCAGGCTCTGGTTAGAATCAAGCCTGTTTACAAACCTTTGACTCCTCCTTGGAGTCTCAATTTAGTTCTTTCAGTTCTTCAGGGGGTTCCGTTTGAACCCTTACATTCCGTTGATATTAAGTTATTATCTTGGAAAGTTTTGTTTTTGGTTGCAATTTCTTCTGCTAGAAGAGTTTCAGAATTATCTGCCCTGCAGTGTTCTCCTCCTTATCTGGTGTTCCATGCAGATAAGGTGGTTCTGCGTACTAAACCTGGTTTTCTTCCGAAAGTTGTTTCTAACAAAAACATTAACCAGGAGATAGTCATACCTTCTTTGTGTCCGAATCCAGTTTCAAAGAAGGAACGTTTGTTGCACAATTTGGATGTAGTTCGTGCTCTAAAATTCTATTTAGATGCTACAAAGGATTTTAGACAAACATCTTCCTTGTTTGTTGTTTATTCTGGTAAAAGGAGAGGTCAAAAAGCAACTTCTACCTCTCTCTCTTTTTGGATTAAAAGCATCATCAGATTGGCTTACGAGACTGCCGGACGGCAGCCTCCTGAAAGAATCACAGCTCATTCCACTAGGGCTGTGGCTTCCACATGGGCCTTCAAGAACGAGGCTTCTGTTGATCAGATATGTAAGGCAGCGACTTGGTCTTCACTGCACACTTTTACTAAATTTTACAAGTTTGATACTTTTGCTTCTTCTGAGGCTATTTTTGGGAGAAAGGTTTTGCAAGCCGTGGTGCCTTCCATTTAGGTGACCTGATTTGCTCCCTCCCTTCATCCGTGTCCTAAAGCTTTGGTATTGGTTCCCACAAGTAAGGATGACGCCGTGGACCGGACACACCTATGTTGGAGAAAACAGAATTTATGTTTACCTGATAAATTACTTTCTCCAACGGTGTGTCCGGTCCACGGCCCGCCCGGGTTTTTTAATCAGGTCTGATAATTTATTTTCTTTAACTACAGTCACCACGGTATCATATGGTTTCTCCTATGCAAATATTCCTCCTTTACGTCGGTCGAATGACTGGGGAAGGCGGAGCCTAGGAGGGATCATGTGACCAGCTTTGCTGGGCTCTTTGCCATTTCCTGTTGGGGAAGAGAATATCCCACAAGTAAGGATGACGCCGTGGACCGGACACACCGTTGGAGAAAGTAATTTATCAGGTAAACATAAATTCTGTTTTAACAGTTATTTTTTTTTAAATCGCAATGAAAATTGCAAAATATTTCTTGCCCAAAATTGCGATATTCGCTTTTTCCCCATGTCGCCCAGCCCTACAGTGAAATGAAACTTTCAAATTTGTCAGAAAAAAATCTGCTCCTTTGAAATTCCAATTAAGTGGTACTATATTACTTTTATATTACATTTAACTCCTAATGACACTTCAAATTTCTATAGAGTTATAGTGTTCAAATCCGATAATTTAAAGAGCAACATCCACACATTGAGTTATACATTTAACAGACTTTATTGGTTCACCAGTGCTCATTTAGGAAGTTTTTGAAATCCTGTCATTTTTACTCTCCTCTGGGACTGTATGTGGTAATCCCAGTACTCATACGTGAAATAGTAGCCTTGAATATTAGCTGTCAATAACACTTTCTTCTTTCCGAACAGGTTTGTCATTTTGTTTTCTCTCTCTTTAGATTATCATGCCAGTTTCCTCAAATGACATATGTTTTGTTTTAGCAAATCCTAAAAGGAGCAATGGAAAACCCTTTCTTTCTTCTGTTTGATCCTCTTTTTTTCTTAGAGGCTGTAAATGTAAATTATCCCTATGAACGTTGTACTTCAAGAGATAATTTTCATCTCTTGCCACTAGCCTTAATTGGTAATATATATTTAGGCTGAGCTGTTAATTATAGAATTAGCTGCATGATTCCTGTGTGTCATGGCTAATGGAGACTTGTATTAGAGAATGGGAATTTATACTTTCATTTCTCTTTTACAAAATTTTGGGTTTTAATAGAACTTAATTGCACGCCTCTTTCTAGCATAAAAATGGAAATATTTTGTGTGTTTTTTAATACCTTCCTCCTACTCTTCCTGCAACATAATTAAGAGAATCAGCAGTAACTCAGTGCCTTTTGTACCTTGAGTCATTCTCATTAACATTATCAAGTAGCTTTGCAATCATTTCTATTTGGGGTTGCTTTTATTTTTTCCTCTTAAAGGGTCATTCATTTAATTTGTTTCCCTATATGTAGGAGAAGAAAGAATTAAAGATGATTTTTTTTTAAAATGGGAAGTTTAAAGGGACAGTCTACACCAGAATTGTTATTGTTTTAAAAGACAATCCCTTTATTAACCATTGCTTAGTTTTGCATAACCAACACAGTTATATAAATACACTTTTTACCTCTGTGATTACCTTGTATCTAAGCATCTGAAGACTGCCCCCTTATTTCAGTTCTTTTGACAGACATCCATTTTAGCCAATCAGAGCTGGCTCACTGGATCTCCACGTGTGTGAGCACAGTGTTATCTATATGTCACACATGAACTAACACCCTCTAGTGGTGAAAAACTGTTAAAATACCCTGAGAGGAGAGGCGGCCTTCAAGGGATTAGAAATTGGCATATGAACCTCCTAGGTTTAGCTTTCAACTAAGAATACCAAGAGAAAAAAGCAAAATAGGTGATAAAAGTTAATTGGAAATATGTTTAAAACTACATTCTCTATCTGCATCATGAAAGTTTATTTTGGACTAGACTGTCCCTTTAATGGGACAGAACAGTCAAAATGTAAATGCACATAGATGAATTACATCTATACTATAATCGCGTTTGTAACGCGTCCGTCAGTGTCGCCAGTTACACACGCATCCTCAAAGGAATATTGGCTGCGTAAGGAAGCCAAAAGGATGTTGGCTGCGCGCGCAGCCAAAAGAATCCTCCTGGATGCAGCTTAAAAGAACAAAAAAGTAACAACTTAACCGCCCGCACAAAGTTTTAACAAATGCCTAAACCGTCAACCTCCACATCTCAAAACGATAAAGTAATTGACCCCTAACCACCCACATCGCAATAAACCTAATTAACCTATCAACCCCTAAACCGTTAAACCCCCACATCGCAAAAAAACTATTTAACCTATTAACTCTTAAACTGCCAACCCACCACATCACAATAAACCTATTAGCCCCTAAACCGCCAACCCCCCCACATCACAATAACCCTTATTAACCCCTAAACCCCACATCGCAATAACCCTTATTAACCCCTAAACACTACATCGCAATAGCCCTAATTAACCTATTAACCCCTAAACCGCCAAACCCCCACATCGCAGTAGCCCTAATTAATATATTAACCACTATACCGCCAACCCCCCCACAACGCAAATAACTAATTACTAAGCCTCCTAACTTCCCCTAAATTAACCCCAATTACTACTAAATTATAATTAAAATAAAAAACTAACATTCAATTACAGAACAAAATAAACAAACTTATCAAAAATAAAAAAAATTATACCTAATCCCTATGAAAATAAAAAAGCCCCCAAAAATAAAAACACCCCCTAATCTAAACTACCAATAGCCCATAAAAGGACATTTCTCTTGTAAGGTGTATCCAGTCCACGGATCATCCATTACTTGTGGGATATTCTCCTTCCCAACAGGAAGCTGCCAGAGGATCACCCACAGCAGAGCTGTCTATATAGCTCCTCCCCTAACTGCCATCTACCAGTCATTCTCTTGCAGCTCTCGACAAGATAGGAAGTAGCTAGAGAGATGTGGTGCATTAATGTAGTTTATCTTCAATCAAAAGTTTATTTACAAATGGTACCGGAGTTGTACTATTTTAGCCTCAGGCAGAAAGTTGAAGAAGAAGTCTGCCTGTGGTCTTTGATGATCTTAGCAGGTTGTAACTAAGATCCATTGCTGTTCTCACACATAACTGAAGAGATGGGTAACTTCAGCTGGGGGAATAGCGTGCAGAGTCTCCTGCTATGAGGTATGTGCGGTTTAAAATTTTTCTAGAGAAATGATATGCTAGAAAATGCTGACAATACCGGATTTATTTAAGGTACGCCTGATTAGTGATTTAATAACGACTGGTATCATGCTTGCTCTAAAGGGTAATATTTTTTTTTATTTACTCACATTACTGAATAGATATAACGTTTGCTGAAGGTGAATGAACGTTTATTACATATTGGTGATAAAACTTTATTCTGGGGCCCAGTTTTTTTCCACATGGCTGACTAGATTTTGCCTAGGGATAGTTTTTTTAGGCCTTCTCACTGTGAGTACAGGCTGGGAGGGGCCTATTTTTGGGCCTAAATTGTGCATTAGTTTTTGCAATTTGAGACATCCAGCTTCCCTGAAGGAGTCCCCTGAACATTTAGGACCTCTCTAAAGGGTTTTTCTGCCTTCCAAAGTCGTGGTATGGGCAGGTAGGGCCACAGTAGAGCTGTGGCGGTTTTGTGTGACTGTTTAAAAACATTTATATAGTTTTTTTTATCCGGTTTTGAAACTAAGGGGTTAATCCTCCATTTGCAAGTGGGTGCAATGCTCTTTTAGCCTATTATACACACTGTAAAAATTTTGTAAGATTTACTGATTTTTTCACTGTTTTGCAGTTTCTGTGATTGTTTTTTTCTCTTAAAGGCACAGTACCGTTTTTATTTTCTGCTTGTTCAGTTATTAAAGTGTTTTCCAAGCTTGCTGGTCTCATTACTAGTCTGTTTAAACATGTCTGACATAGAGGAAACTCATTGTTCATTATGTTTAGAAGCCATTGTGGAACCCCCTCTTAGAATGTGTACCAAATGCACTGATTTTACTATAGATTACAAAGACCATAATCTGGCTTTAAAAAAATTATCACCAGAAGAAATTGACAAGGAGGAAGTTATGCCGTCTAACTCTCCCCACGTGTCAGATCCTATAAATCCCGCTCAGGGGACGCCTAGTACATCTAGTGCGCCCATTGCGTATACCTTGCAAGACATGGCGGCAGTGATGAATCATACCCTTACAGAGGTATTATCTAAACTGCCAGGATTGCAAGGAAAGCGAGACAGCTCTGGGACTAGAATAAATACAGAGCTCTCTGACGCTTTAGTGGCTATGTCTGATACACCCTCACATTATGCTGAAGCAGGGGAGCTTCAATCTGTGGGTGAATTTTCTGATTCAGGGAAGATACTTCAATCTGATTCTGATATGTCTACATTTAAATTTAAGCTTGAACACCTCCGCGTATTGCTCAGGGAGGTTTTAGCAACTCTGGACGACTGTGACACTATTGTAGTCCCAGAGAAATTATGTAGATTGGATTAATACTATGTGTACTACTACTTACACTGATTTTTTTCCAATCCCTAAAAGGTTTTCTGAAATTATTACTAAGGAATGGGATAGACCAGGTGTACCGTTCTCTCCCCCTCCTGTTTTTAAAAAGATGTTTCCTATAGATGCCGCTACAAGGGACTTGTGGCAGACGGTCCCTAAGGTGGAGGGAGCAGTTTCTACTCTAGCTAAGCGTACCACTATCCCTGTCAAGGACAGTTGTGCTTTTCTAGATCCAATGGATAAAAAATTAGAGGGTTACCTTAAGAAAATTTTTATTCAACAAGGTTTTATTCTCCAGCCTCTTGCATGCATTTCCCCAGTCACTGCTGCTGCGGCTTTCTGGTTTGAGTCCCTAGAGGAGGCTCTACAGGTTGAAACCCAGTTGGAAGATATTATTGACAAGCTTAGGGCCCTTAAGCTAGCCAATTCATTTGTTTCTGATGCCGTTGTTCATTTAACCAAGCTAACGGCTAAAAATTCAGGTTCTGCTATTCAGGCGCGCAGGGCGCTATGGCTTAAATCCTGGTCACCTGACGTGACTTCAAAGTCTAAACTTCTCAACATTCCCTTCAAAGGACAGACCCTATTCGGGCCTGGACTGAAGGAGATCATTTCTGACATCACTGGAGGAAAAGGTCATGCCCTTCCTCAAGACAGGTCCAACAAATTAAGGACCAAACAGTCTAGTTTTCGGCCCTTTCGAAACTTCAAGAGTGGCGCAGCTTCAACTTCCTCTAACACAAAACAAGAGGGAACTTTTGCCCAGTCTAAGCCGGTCTGGAGACCTAACCAGGCTTGGAACAAGGGGAAACAGGCCAAAAAGCCTGCTGCTGCCTCTAAGACAGCATGAAGGAGCAGCCCCCGATCCGGAAACGGATCTAGTAGGGGGCAGACTCTCTCTCTTCGCCCAGGCTTGGGCAAGAGATGTCCAGGATCCCTGGGCATTGGAAATTGTGTCCAAGGGTTATCTTCTGGAATTCAAAACCTCTCCCCCAAAAGGGAGATTTCATCTCTCACTTTTATCTGCAAACCAGATAAAAAGAGAGGCATTCTTACATTGTGTTCAAGACTTTCTAATTATGGGAGTGATCCACCCAGTTCCGCAGGAGGAACAGGGTCAGGGCTTCTATTCAAATCTGTTTGTAGTTCCCAAGAAAGAGGGAACATTCAGACCAATCTTAGATCTCAAGATCTTAAACAAATTTCACAGAGTCCCATCCTTCAAGATGGAGACTATTCGAACCATCCTTCCTATGATCCAGGAGGGGCACTATATGACTACCGTAGACCTAAAGGTTGCTTATCTTCACATCCCGATACACAAAGATCATCATCGTTTTCTCAGGTTTGCCTTACTAGACAGGCACCACCAGTTTGTGGCTCTTCCCTTCGGGTTGGCCACGGCACCAAGAATCTTTAAAAAGGTTCTAGGGTCCCTTCTAGCGGTCCTAAGGCCGCGGGGTATAGCAGTAGCCCCTTACTTAGACGACATTCTGATACAGGCGTCGACTTTTCAAGTTGCCAGGTCCCACACGGACATTGTTCTGGCATTTCTGAGGTCCCATGGGTGGAAGGTGAACGAAGAAAAGAGCTCTCTATCACCTCTAACAAAAGTTTCATTCCTAGGGACTCTGTTAGGTAAATCTTCATTTCTACCGAATCTATCAAAGGCCAGATTGTCAAAACTTCTAGACTCTTGCCGTGTTCTTTATTCCACTTCTCGTCCTTCATTGGCTCAGTGTATGGAAGTAATCGGTTTAATGGTAGCAGCAATGGACATAGTACCGTTTGCCCGCCTACATCTCAGACTGCTGCAACTTTGCATGCTCAGTCAGTGGAATGGGGATTACACAGATTTGTCCCCTCTACTAAATCTGGATCAAGAAACCAGGGATTCTCTTCTCTGGTGGCTATCTCAGGTCCATCTGTCCAAGGGGATGAGCTTCCGCAGGCCAGACTGGACTATAGTAACGACAGATGCCAGCCTTCTGGGCTGGGGTGCAGTCTGGAACTCCCTGAGGGCTCGTGGACTCAGGAGGAGACACTCCTTCCGATAAACATTCTGGAACTAAGAGCGATATTTAATGCTCTTAAGGCTTGGCCTCAGCTTGCTGCGGTCAGGTTCATCAGATTTCAGTCGGACAATATCACAACTGTAGCCTACATCAACCATCAAGGGGGAACAAGGAGTTTCCTTGCAATGTTGGAGGTTTCAAAAATAATTCTATGGGCAGAGGTTCACTCTTGCCATCTATCAGCTATCCATATCCCAGGAGTAGAGAACTGGGAGGCGGATTTTCTAAGTCGACAGACTTTTCATCCGGGGGAGTGGGAACTCCATCCGGAAGTGTTTGCACAGTTGATTCAACGTTGAGGCAAACCAGAATTGGATCTCATGGCGTCTCATCAGAACGCCAAGCTTCCACCGTTTCCTCTGCTCCCTCGTCTGATTGCCAAGATCAAGCAGGAGAGAGCTTCAATGATTTTGATAGCACCTGCGTGGCCACGCAGGACTTGGTATGCAGATCTGGTGGACATGTCATCCCTTCCACCATGGACTCTACTGCTGAGACAGGACCTTCTACTTCAGGGTCCTTTCAACCATCCAAATCTAATTTCTCTGCGTCTGACTGCTTGGAGATTGAACGCTTGATTCTATCAAAACGCGGTTTCTCCGAGTCAGTCATTGATACCTTAATTCAGGCTTGAAAACCTGTCACCAGGAAAATCTATCATAAGATATGGTGTAAATATCTTCATTGGTGTGAATCCAAGGGTTACTCATAGAGTAAAGTCAGGATTCCCAGGATATTATCTTTTCTCCAAGAGGGATTGGAGAAGGGATTGTCAGCTAGTTCCTTAAAGGGACACATTTCTGCTCTGTCTGTTCTTTTGCACAAGCGTCTGGCGGATGTTCCAGACGTTCAGGCGTTTTGTCAGGCTTCAGTTAGAATCAAGCCTGTGTTTAAACCTGTTGCTCCGCCATGGAGTTTAAATTTAGTTCTTAAGGTTCTTCAAGGGGTTCTGTTTGAACCTCTGCATTCCATAGATATCAAACTTTTATCTTGGAAAGTTCTGTTTTTGGTAGCTATTTCTTCGGCTCGAATAGTTTCAGAGTTATCTGCCTTACAGTGTGATTCCCCTCATCTGATCTTCCATGCAGATAAGGTAGTTTTGCGTACCAAACCTGGGTTTCTTCCTAAGATGGTATCTAATAAGAATATCAATCATGAGATTGTTGTTCCATCACTGTGTCCTAATCCTTCTTCAAAGAAGGAACGTCTATTACATAATCTTGACGTGGTTCGTGCTTTTAAAGTTTTATTTACAAGCTACTAAGGATTTTCGTCAAACATCTGCATTGTTTGTTGTTTACTCTGGACAGAGAAGAGGCCAAAAGGCTTCAGCAAATTCTCTTTCCTTTTGGTTAAGAAGTATAATCTGCTTATCTTATGAGACTGCTGGCCAGCAGCCTCCTGTAAGAATTACAGCTCATTCCACTAGAGCAGTGGCTTCCACATGGGCTTTTAAAAATGAGGCTTCTGTTGAACAGATTTGCAAGGCGGCGACTTGGTCTTCGCTCCATACTTTTTCTAAATTCTACAAATTTGATACTTTTGCTTCTTCGGAAGCTATTTTTGTGAGAAAGGTCTTACAGGCAGTGGTGCCTTCCGTTTAAGCACCTGCCTTGTCCCTCCCTTCATCCGTGTCCTAAAGCTTTGGTATTGGTATCCCACAAGTAATGGATGATCCGTGGGCTGGATACACCTTACAAGAGAAAACGAAATTTATGCTTACCTGATAAATTTATTTCTCTTGTGGTGTATCCAGTCCACGGCCCGCCCTGTCTTTTTAAGGCAGGTGTTTTTTAAATTTTTAAACTACAATCACCACTGCACCCTATAGTTTCTCCTTTCTCTTGCTTGTCTTCGGTCGAATGACTGGGAGGTGGCAGTTAGGGGAGGAGCTATATAGACAGCTCTGCTGTGGGTGATCCTCTTGCAGCTTCATGTTGGGAAGGAGAATATCCCACAAGTAATGGATGATCCGTGGACTGGATACACCACAAGAGAAATAAATTTATCAGGTAAGCATAAATTTCGTTTTTGTAGGACACTGCCCTAAGTTAAACAGCTCTTTTACCTCTAAAAAAATTCCCCCCTAACAGTAACCCCCCAAAAAAAAACTAAACAAACTAACACTAAAAAAAACCTTAAAGGATTACTTTCTGTTATAATTTTTAAGCTAAACAACTAACATATTAAAGTTAATAAACATTAATTAAAACCTACTGACCTATATTTTCTCCAAAACGAAGTTTCATAACGTTCTAAAAGTTATATCTTTTATTCGCCGATGATGTCACGTTATCCTGCCCACTATTTTCAGCACTGCATGTTCAAAATACTTAAACCAATAACTTTGTGTTTAAAGCGCCATTTTGAAACCTAGGTATTGTAAACGGATTGGTACAGAGCAAAGGATACCCACGGAGTGGGTTTGGAAAACAATTAAATTTGCAGACAAGATTTCTGATATACGGTAGAGATATGTTAATGAAATGCTATTGATAAAAAGCGTATTTGGGGTAGTTAGTAACAGGCATAGAAAATATTTACTTACAGTGGCCCTTTAACTACACATTGCTCCTAAATGGGGCATTTGTATGGGCATTGGGTTATCGGCTCTTTTTCAAGCCCAAAAAAACCCTATTCTAAACAACCCCCAAAAGAACACCCCAAAAATTAAACTCTTAAACCTAAGCCCCAAATAGGTACTCGCTGTTCCTGAAGTCAAGTGGAGAAGGTCTTCTTCCAGACGTATCCATCATCTTCTATCTTCTATCTTCAACCGGAGTGAAGGCGGTGCGGAGCTGTGTTCCCAATGCTTGGATCCTCAACGGCGGTGGTCCTCGGCGGCTCCTCTTCATGCGATCGTCCATCGCACACTGCAGATTGAATGCAAGGTAGCCCATATTTATTGGGGAACTTTGCATTCCTATTGGCTGAAATTTTTAAGTTAGGATTTCAGTAGCTCTAATCCTATTGGCTGATTTTCAAAATTTCAGCCAATAGGAATGCAAGGCACCCCAAATTGATTACGCTACCTTGCATTCAATCTTTAATCTACAACGGACATAGGATGAAGAGGAGCCTCCATGCTGCTGAGGATCCAGGCATCAGGAACACAGCTCCGCACCTCCGCTCCGTGCTGCCTTCATTCTGGATGAAGATAGAAGATGATGGATCCGTCTGGAAGAATACCTTCTCCGCCGGACTTCAGGAACAGTGAGTACCTATTTGGGGCTTAGGTTTAGGCTTTTTTATTTTTTGGGTGGGTTTTTTTAGATTAGGGTTTTTTTTGGGCTTGAAAAAGAGCTAAATGCCCTTTTAAGGGCAATGCCCATACAAATGCTCCTTTAGGGGCAATGGGTAAATTTAGGTTTGGTGGGTGGGGGGTTTTTACTGATAGGGAGGACTTAGTATTTTTTAGAGGTAAAAGAGCTGTTAGGGCAATGCCCTACAAAAGGCCCTTATAGCCCTTAAGGGCTATTAGAGGGTTAGTATTAGATTAGGGGGTGTTTTTATTTTGGGGGGGATTTTTTATTTTTATAGGGGTATTAGTTTAGGTTTAAATTTTTTACTTTGGATAGGTTTTTTTTTTTTTTTTTCTGTAATGTTACTTTTTTTATTTTTCGTAACTTTAGTTTGGGGCTTTGTATTTTTTTTATAAAGACTGCTTCTAGTAAACATCAATGTTCTAGTGTTAGCATTTTTCTCTGCGCGTGCATGTGAAGAATAGCTAGATATTCTCAGTGCACCAACATTTTAAATACTGCAGCTACTTAGAATGCCAGTGGGGCTTGTATCACGTCAGCGATTAACACTTAGTTATTACCAGATGGTACAAGCACCTTAGGCTCTCTGAGCAAGTGCTGTGTTTCCATCTAAAGGGGAGGAGAGTCCACGGCTTCATAGTAATGATACTATTGGGAATTAAGAACCTGGCCACCAGGAGGAGGCAAAGACACCCCAGCCAAAGGCCCAAATACCTCCCCCACTTCCCTCATCCCCCAGTCATTCTTTGCCTTTCGTCACAGGAGGAGGATGGCAGAGGAGTGCCGGAGTTTCGGAGTAGTCTCCTATGGAGGGTAGTACTCTTCGCATTGGGGCTGGAGTTTTAAGTAGTCCTGTCAGCCTCTCAGTGAGAGCCTGGGCGAAAGTTAGAGTCCGGAGGTGCAGGGAGAGTCTTTCTGCGAAACCGTCCCGACTCATAGTAACAGCTCCATAAGCAATCAGCGTTGACGAGTTTCACTGCCTGCTTTCTACACTCAAGTCCATGTCAGGAGCGAGGTTACTAACCTGTCACACTTGAAGGGCCACGGCGTAGATTCTGGTAAGATCGTTTAATTTTTTTTTTAATAATAACATAGAAGACAGGGTTACAGTGTGGCACCTTTTTATCTTTACATTATCAAGGTTTAATATTCCTGGAAGGGGGATTATTGAACAGGGGGAGTTTTATACATAATATTGTTTATTGTGTCATTGCTGCGTTATGTTGCGAGATGAGGCTCTGGTAATGTGTGGAACTTTCAGGTTACTTGCGGGAATTTTGTATGGCCATTTTTGGCGCCTTTTTCCCTAGTGCAGGGATGGTCCTGCCAGGCATTCAACGTGACTGGGTGTGTCTATCCTTCTCTGTTGATCTGTGGCGCAGGAGACGTAGCGGTTTCTGTTGTCTGGGTCCTAGGAGGTGGCGAGTGCCCCGGCCATTGGTGGTATAAGGATGCCTTTTTGTTAATTGTTAGTCTACCCAAAAGCGCAAGCAATGGAGGACTCTGACGCGTTAGAGGGCTCTCCCTCCTTAACAAAGATCAGCCTGCTCAACTATGCTCCACATGCCTTGATAAAGTTACAAGATCTAAATGTAAACGGATGTCTAGTACTACTGAGCCGTCCACCTCTGAGGGTTCTTCGTCCTAGGAGGTGAATTCCCTACATTCATCTCTGATTGCACATGCAGCGCCCCGGGGTCCAACAGTTACTCCTTCGGGAGAGATTCGTTGGGCATTAGACTTTGCGGACGAACTGGAATCGGCGGTTTCAAAAGTGATCCATGCCTTACCACGTTCTGCTAAGCGCAAGCGTAGGGTTTATCATAGCGGCCCGGCCCAGGGTTTGTCCTCGCCCATCGAAGATCCAGAGGCTCTATACGATGACGAGGCCCACTCCGACTCTTCGGAGGAGGCCCACTCCGACTCTTCGGAGGAGGCCCCTTCTTGGTCGTAGTCCATCTCATCTAAACCTCCGGCGGTGGAGGAGCCTGGTTATAGGTTTAGGATGGAGAATTCCGTTCCGGCACCTAAGATACCGGAGGAACCTGCGATTCTTAAGCTTCAGGGTAGTGCCTCAGTCTTTCCCGGTTCCCGTTAAGATGGCTAATATTAAGAACGAATGGGAGCAATTAGGTTCTTCAATTTTCCCCATCTTCTTCCTTTACTAAACTGTTCCCCGTTCCAAACTCTCAGCTTGAGCTGTGGGGAACCATCGCTAAGCTCGCGAAGCGGACGACTATTCCCCTCGAGGATAGTTTATTGTTTAAAGAGCCCATGGATAAAAGGCTAGAAAACATGTTGAGAAAGATGTTTCAGCACACAGGGTTTGTTTTTCAGCCAGCAGTGGCCGTTGCGGCGGTCGCTGGAGCCACGACATATTGGTGTGAATCCCTGTGTGAAATAGTCGAGGGGGAGACATCTATCGACGAGCTGCTGAAGGTAGCCAATTTTTTCATCTGTGATGCCAATATGCAAATTATTCGCCTGAATTCTAAGGTGTCAGGTTTTTCTGTTTTAGCGCTAAAATCTTGGTCTGCGGACATGACCTCTAAATCGAGGCTGTTTTCTCTGCCTTTTCAGGGAAAGATCCTGCTCGGTCCAGGATTGGATTCAATTACATCCATGGTTACAGGAGGCATGGGAGCTTTCCTACCGCAGGACAAGAAGGCTAAACCTAAGGGATCTACTTTTCATGCCTTTCATGCTGACATGGCCCAGTGCCAGCAACCCACTGTGAAAGCGGACCATTCCAAGGGATCTTGGAAGCTGGCTCAATCTTGGGTTACAGGATAGGGTTCAGATCCCATCCGCCCGAGGGTAGATTCCTCCTGTCAAACCTGTCTTAAAGACCAGAGAAGAGAGAGACCTTTCTAGAGTGTGTGAGAGATCTTGCCTCTCTCGGGGTTATTGTACCAGTACCCCTAGCAGAAAGGGGTCTATGGTACTATTCCAACCTTTTTGTGGTTCCAAAGAAAGAGGGCACGTTTTGCCTGATTCTGGACCTAAAGTGTTTAAACAAGTTTCTGAGTGTTCCATCGTTCAAAATGGAAACGATCAGATCTATTCTGCCCCTAGTTCAAGGGGGACAGTTCATGACAACTGTAGACTTGAAGGACGCTTCCTTCATGTGCTAATTCACATGGACCACTTCAAGTTCCTAAGATTTGCGTTCCTAGACCAACACTTCCAGTTTGTGGCTCTTCCTTTTGGGCTGGCGACGTCCCTGAGAGTCTTCACAAAGGTTCTGGGAGCACTGCTTGCAGTGGCAAGATCCAGGGGCATTGTGGTGGCACCTTTCCTGGACGATATCCTAGTTCAGGCGCCATCGCTCAGCCTTGCAGAGGATAATTCGAGGGCTCTTCTTCTGCTCCAATCTCACGGTTGGAAGATCAACTCAGGAAAGAGTTCCCTGGTTCCAAGCAACAGGTTGGAGTTCTTGGGCACGATAATAGACTCTGTCCATGAAGATATTTCTCACAGGTCAGCGAGGCAGGAAGCTTGTGTCCACCTGTCTTGCCCTTCAGTCCTCCACAAGCCCATCAGTGGCTCGATGTATGGTGTCAAGCATAGATGTCATACCATTCGCCAGGCTCCATCTCAGACCTCTTCAATTGTGCATGTTGAGACAGTGGAATGACGATCATTCAGATCTATCACAGCTGATATCCATGGATGCTCGGACACGGCACTCCCTTTCTTGGTGGATTTGATCCGGAGCAGCTGTCCATGGGCACATCCTTCTTGAGACCGTCCTGGGAGATTGTGACCACGGACGCCAGTCTGACAGGATGGGGAGCTGTTTTGGGTGCAAGGATGGCACAAGGAAAGTGGTCCAGGGAGGAGTCTCTCCTTCCGATCAACATCCTAGAACTACGAGCAATTTACAATGCTCTGAAGGCATGGCCTTCTCTGACGTCTGTCAGTTTCATCAGATTCTAGACCGACAACATTACCTTGGTGGCTTACATCAACCATCAGCCATCAGGGTGGTACGAGGAGCTTCCTCACGATGAGGGAGGTGTCTCGGATTCTGGAGTGGGCGGAGTCCCATGACTGCTCACTGTCAGCGATTCACATTCCAGGTGTGGACAACGGGGAAGCGGACTTTCTCAGCAGACAATCCTTCCATCCAGGGGAATGGTCTCTTCACCCCAAGATGTTTGTGGAGATTTGTCACAGATGGGAACACCTGAGATAAATCCTCCAGACTCAATTGCACTCTACCTTGATATGGGTCGAGGTCCAGGGATCCCCTGGCAGAGCTTATAGATGCCTTAGTGATTCCTTGGGGATTCAACCTAGCTTACATTTTTCCACCGTTACTACTTCTACCTTGCGTAGTGGCATGCATCAAACAGGAGCGGGCCCCGGCCATTCTGATTGCTCCTTCTTGGCCGCGAAGGACGTGGTTTGCGGATCTGGTGGGGATGTCATCCTCTCCACCGTGGAGGTTGCCCTGTCGCAGGGCCCCTTTCAACATCGAAATCTAGATTCTCTGAGGCTGACTGCGTGGAGATTGAACGCCTAGTCTTGGCCAAGAGAGGCTTTTTGGAAAGTGTGATTGATACTAATTCAGGCAAGGAAGCCAGTCACTTGTTGCATCTACCATAAGGTGTGGAGGACTTACTTGTCCTGGTGTGAGAAGCATGGATATCCTTGGCATTGGGTGAAGGTATCCAGGATTCTGTCCTTTCTCCAAGATGGTTTGGAGAAGGGTCTTGCCGCTAGTTCCTTAAAGGGACATATTTCGGCATTATCAGTTTTGTTGCATAGGAGACTCGCTGAGCTCCCTGACATCCAATCTTTTGTTCAGGCTCTGTCTAGAATCAGGCCTGTCTTTAGACAGTCGGCTCCGCCTTGGAGCTTAAACTTAGTCCTTAATGGGACACTGAACCCAAATGTTTTCTTTCATGATTCACATAGAGCATGCAATTTTAAGCAACTTTCTAATTTACTCCTATTATCAAATTTTCTTCATTCTCTTGGTATCTTTATTTGAAATGCAAGAATGTAAGTTTAGATGCCAGCTGATTTTTTTTGTGAACATTCTGGGTTGTTCTTGCTGATTTGGCGAATGCATTCATCCACCAATAAAAAAAGTGCTGTCCAGAGTTCTTAACCAAAAAAAGCTTAGATGCCTTTTTCATATAACGTTAGCAAGAGGACAAAGAAAAATTGATAATAGGAGTAAATTAGAAAGTTGCTTAAAATTGCATGCTCTATCTGAATCACAAAAGAAAAAATTTGGGTTCAGTGTCCCTTTAAGGTTTTGCAGAGGGTTTTGTCCTGGAAGGTTCTCTTCCTGTTGGCTATTGCATCTGAACTAGCTGCCTTGCAATGGGATCCTCCTTATCTGGTGTTTCATGCGGATAAGGCTGTACTTCGCACTGGGTTGGGGTTTCTCCCCAAGGTGGTGTCTAACCGTAATATCAATCAGGAAATAGTGATTCCTTATTTGTGTCCTAACCCTTCTTCAAAGAAGAGGTTACTTCATAACCTGGATGTGGTTTGTGCATTGAAGTTCTATCTTCAGGCTACAAAGGTTTTCAAACAGTCTACATTTCTTTTTGTGGTGTATTCTGTGAAGCGCAAGGGGCCAAGGGCCTCTGCTACTTTTTTCTTTTTGGTTGAGGAGCTTGATTCGCTTAGCTTATGAGACAGCGGGACATAAGCCTCCTCAGAGTATCACGGCTCATTCAGCTGTGGCTTCATCTTGAGCCTTCAAGAATGAGGCCTCTATGGCGCAGATTTGTAAGGCGGATACCTGGTCCTCCTTACACACTTTTACAAAGTTTTACAAATTTTAAGTTTTTGCTTCTGCGGAAGCTGTTTTTAAGAGAGAGGTTTTGCAGGCTGTAGTGCCCTCAGATTAGGGTCCGCCTTTTACCCTCCAGGTTTCATTCAGTGTCCTCTAGAGCTTGGGTATATGTTCCCAATGGTAATGAATGAAGCTGTGGACTCTCCTCACCTGTAGATGGAAAACATAAATTATGCTTACCTGATAATTTAATTTCCATTGAGGGTAGGAGAGTTTACGGCTCCCGTCCGTATCTCCGTTGGGCGGACCTAAATTTAATCGTCTTCTGACACCTTTTATACCCGATATTTCTCCTACTGTTCCTGGTTCCCTCGGCAGAATGACTGGGAGATGAGGGAAGTGGGGGAGGTATTTGGGCCTTTGGCTGGGGGTGTCTTTGCCTTCTCCTGGTGGCCAGGTTCTTAATTCCCAATAGTAATGAATGAAGCGGTGGACTCTCCTCCCCTCGATGGAAATGAAATGATC